>NW_027437929.1:0-69809 GCF_965140245.1 Athene noctua | reverse complement strand
GAAAACGCGTTTTCCGGCGAAAACGCACACCACGGCTCTTTCTGAGAAAAAGCAAGCACGGAGGACGAGAACCGCTTTTGCCCTGCGTAGCGTTCCGGGCAGCGGGTAGAACCAGGCAGAGAATTCCCGGCTAGCAGCTTCCCTGTGGCGGGGAAGTGCAAACGTACACGTTTTCGGCCGAAAACGCGTTTTCCGGCGAAAACGCACACCACGGCTCTTTCTGAGAAAAAGCAAGCACGGAGGACGAGAACCGCTTTTGCCCTGCGTAGCGTTCCGGGCAGCGGGTAGAACCAGGCAGAGAATTCCCGGCTAGCAGCTTCCCTGTGGCGGGGAAGTGCAAACGTACACGTTTTCGGCCGAAAACGCGTTTTCCGGCGAAAACGCACACCACGGCTCTTTCTGAGAAAAAGCAAGCACGGAGGACGAGAACCGCTTTTGCCCTGCGTAGCGTTCCGGGCAGCGGGTAGAACCAGGCAGAGAATTCCCGGCTAGCAGCTTCCCTGTGGCGGGGAAGTGCAAACGTACACGTTTTCGGCCGAAAACGCGTTTTCCGGCGAAAACGCACACCACGGCTCTTTCTGAGAAAAAGCAAGCACGGAGGACGAGAACCGCTTTTGCCCTGCGTAGCGTTCCGGGCAGCGGGTAGAACCAGGCAGAGAATTCCCGGCTAGCAGCTTCCCTGTGGCGGGGAAGTGCAAACGTACACGTTTTCGGCCGAAAACGCGTTTTCCGGCGAAAACGCACACCACGGCTCTTTCTGAGAAAAAGCAAGCACGGAGGACGAGAACCGCTTTTGCCCTGCGTAGCGTTCCGGGCAGCGGGTAGAACCAGGCAGAGAATTCCCGGCTAGCAGCTTCCCTGTGGCGGGGAAGTGCAAACGTACACGTTTTCGGCCGAAAACGCGTTTTCCGGCGAAAACGCACACCACGGCTCTTTCTGAGAAAAAGCAAGCACGGAGGACGAGAACCGCTTTTGCCCTGCGTAGCGTTCCGGGCAGCGGGTAGAACCAGGCAGAGAATTCCCGGCTAGCAGCTTCCCTGTGGCGGGGAAGTGCAAACGTACACGTTTTCGGCCGAAAACGCGTTTTCCGGCGAAAACGCACACCACGGCTCTTTCTGAGAAAAAGCAAGCACGGAGGACGAGAACCGCTTTTGCCCTGCGTAGCGTTCCGGGCAGCGGGTAGAACCAGGCAGAGAATTCCCGGCTAGCAGCTTCCCTGTGGCGGGGAAGTGCAAACGTACACGTTTTCGGCCGAAAACGCGTTTTCCGGCGAAAACGCACACCACGGCTCTTTCTGAGAAAAAGCAAGCACGGAGGACGAGAACCGCTTTTGCCCTGCGTAGCGTTCCGGGCAGCGGGTAGAACCAGGCAGAGAATTCCCGGCTAGCAGCTTCCCTGTGGCGGGGAAGTGCAAACGTACACGTTTTCGGCCGAAAACGCGTTTTCCGGCGAAAACGCACACCACGGCTCTTTCTGAGAAAAAGCAAGCACGGAGGACGAGAACCGCTTTTGCCCTGCGTAGCGTTCCGGGCAGCGGGTAGAACCAGGCAGAGAATTCCCGGCTAGCAGCTTCCCTGTGGCGGGGAAGTGCAAACGTACACGTTTTCGGCCGAAAACGCGTTTTCCGGCGAAAACGCACACCACGGCTCTTTCTGAGAAAAAGCAAGCACGGAGGACGAGAACCGCTTTTGCCCTGCGTAGCGTTCCGGGCAGCGGGTAGAACCAGGCAGAGAATTCCCGGCTAGCAGCTTCCCTGTGGCGGGGAAGTGCAAACGTACACGTTTTCGGCCGAAAACGCGTTTTCCGGCGAAAACGCACACCACGGCTCTTTCTGAGAAAAAGCAAGCACGGAGGACGAGAACCGCTTTTGCCCTGCGTAGCGTTCCGGGCAGCGGGTAGAACCAGGCAGAGAATTCCCGGCTAGCAGCTTCCCTGTGGCGGGGAAGTGCAAACGTACACGTTTTCGGCCGAAAACGCGTTTTCCGGCGAAAACGCACACCACGGCTCTTTCTGAGAAAAAGCAAGCACGGAGGACGAGAACCGCTTTTGCCCTGCGTAGCGTTCCGGGCAGCGGGTAGAACCAGGCAGAGAATTCCCGGCTAGCAGCTTCCCTGTGGCGGGGAAGTGCAAACGTACACGTTTTCGGCCGAAAACGCGTTTTCCGGCGAAAACGCACACCACGGCTCTTTCTGAGAAAAAGCAAGCACGGAGGACGAGAACCGCTTTTGCCCTGCGTAGCGTTCCGGGCAGCGGGTAGAACCAGGCAGAGAATTCCCGGCTAGCAGCTTCCCTGTGGCGGGGAAGTGCAAACGTACACGTTTTCGGCCGAAAACGCGTTTTCCGGCGAAAACGCACACCACGGCTCTTTCTGAGAAAAAGCAAGCACGGAGGACGAGAACCGCTTTTGCCCTGCGTAGCGTTCCGGGCAGCGGGTAGAACCAGGCAGAGAATTCCCGGCTAGCAGCTTCCCTGTGGCGGGGAAGTGCAAACGTACACGTTTTCGGCCGAAAACGCGTTTTCCGGCGAAAACGCACACCACGGCTCTTTCTGAGAAAAAGCAAGCACGGAGGACGAGAACCGCTTTTGCCCTGCGTAGCGTTCCGGGCAGCGGGTAGAACCAGGCAGAGAATTCCCGGCTAGCAGCTTCCCTGTGGCGGGGAAGTGCAAACGTACACGTTTTCGGCCGAAAACGCGTTTTCCGGCGAAAACGCACACCACGGCTCTTTCTGAGAAAAAGCAAGCACGGAGGACGAGAACCGCTTTTGCCCTGCGTAGCGTTCCGGGCAGCGGGTAGAACCAGGCAGAGAATTCCCGGCTAGCAGCTTCCCTGTGGCGGGGAAGTGCAAACGTACACGTTTTCGGCCGAAAACGCGTTTTCCGGCGAAAACGCACACCACGGCTCTTTCTGAGAAAAAGCAAGCACGGAGGACGAGAACCGCTTTTGCCCTGCGTAGCGTTCCGGGCAGCGGGTAGAACCAGGCAGAGAATTCCCGGCTAGCAGCTTCCCTGTGGCGGGGAAGTGCAAACGTACACGTTTTCGGCCGAAAACGCGTTTTCCGGCGAAAACGCACACCACGGCTCTTTCTGAGAAAAAGCAAGCACGGAGGACGAGAACCGCTTTTGCCCTGCGTAGCGTTCCGGGCAGCGGGTAGAACCAGGCAGAGAATTCCCGGCTAGCAGCTTCCCTGTGGCGGGGAAGTGCAAACGTACACGTTTTCGGCCGAAAACGCGTTTTCCGGCGAAAACGCACACCACGGCTCTTTCTGAGAAAAAGCAAGCACGGAGGACGAGAACCGCTTTTGCCCTGCGTAGCGTTCCGGGCAGCGGGTAGAACCAGGCAGAGAATTCCCGGCTAGCAGCTTCCCTGTGGCGGGGAAGTGCAAACGTACACGTTTTCGGCCGAAAACGCGTTTTCCGGCGAAAACGCACACCACGGCTCTTTCTGAGAAAAAGCAAGCACGGAGGACGAGAACCGCTTTTGCCCTGCGTAGCGTTCCGGGCAGCGGGTAGAACCAGGCAGAGAATTCCCGGCTAGCAGCTTCCCTGTGGCGGGGAAGTGCAAACGTACACGTTTTCGGCCGAAAACGCGTTTTCCGGCGAAAACGCACACCACGGCTCTTTCTGAGAAAAAGCAAGCACGGAGGACGAGAACCGCTTTTGCCCTGCGTAGCGTTCCGGGCAGCGGGTAGAACCAGGCAGAGAATTCCCGGCTAGCAGCTTCCCTGTGGCGGGGAAGTGCAAACGTACACGTTTTCGGCCGAAAACGCGTTTTCCGGCGAAAACGCACACCACGGCTCTTTCTGAGAAAAAGCAAGCACGGAGGACGAGAACCGCTTTTGCCCTGCGTAGCGTTCCGGGCAGCGGGTAGAACCAGGCAGAGAATTCCCGGCTAGCAGCTTCCCTGTGGCGGGGAAGTGCAAACGTACACGTTTTCGGCCGAAAACGCGTTTTCCGGCGAAAACGCACACCACGGCTCTTTCTGAGAAAAAGCAAGCACGGAGGACGAGAACCGCTTTTGCCCTGCGTAGCGTTCCGGGCAGCGGGTAGAACCAGGCAGAGAATTCCCGGCTAGCAGCTTCCCTGTGGCGGGGAAGTGCAAACGTACACGTTTTCGGCCGAAAACGCGTTTTCCGGCGAAAACGCACACCACGGCTCTTTCTGAGAAAAAGCAAGCACGGAGGACGAGAACCGCTTTTGCCCTGCGTAGCGTTCCGGGCAGCGGGTAGAACCAGGCAGAGAATTCCCGGCTAGCAGCTTCCCTGTGGCGGGGAAGTGCAAACGTACACGTTTTCGGCCGAAAACGCGTTTTCCGGCGAAAACGCACACCACGGCTCTTTCTGAGAAAAAGCAAGCACGGAGGACGAGAACCGCTTTTGCCCTGCGTAGCGTTCCGGGCAGCGGGTAGAACCAGGCAGAGAATTCCCGGCTAGCAGCTTCCCTGTGGCGGGGAAGTGCAAACGTACACGTTTTCGGCCGAAAACGCGTTTTCCGGCGAAAACGCACACCACGGCTCTTTCTGAGAAAAAGCAAGCACGGAGGACGAGAACCGCTTTTGCCCTGCGTAGCGTTCCGGGCAGCGGGTAGAACCAGGCAGAGAATTCCCGGCTAGCAGCTTCCCTGTGGCGGGGAAGTGCAAACGTACACGTTTTCGGCCGAAAACGCGTTTTCCGGCGAAAACGCACACCACGGCTCTTTCTGAGAAAAAGCAAGCACGGAGGACGAGAACCGCTTTTGCCCTGCGTAGCGTTCCGGGCAGCGGGTAGAACCAGGCAGAGAATTCCCGGCTAGCAGCTTCCCTGTGGCGGGGAAGTGCAAACGTACACGTTTTCGGCCGAAAACGCGTTTTCCGGCGAAAACGCACACCACGGCTCTTTCTGAGAAAAAGCAAGCACGGAGGACGAGAACCGCTTTTGCCCTGCGTAGCGTTCCGGGCAGCGGGTAGAACCAGGCAGAGAATTCCCGGCTAGCAGCTTCCCTGTGGCGGGGAAGTGCAAACGTACACGTTTTCGGCCGAAAACGCGTTTTCCGGCGAAAACGCACACCACGGCTCTTTCTGAGAAAAAGCAAGCACGGAGGACGAGAACCGCTTTTGCCCTGCGTAGCGTTCCGGGCAGCGGGTAGAACCAGGCAGAGAATTCCCGGCTAGCAGCTTCCCTGTGGCGGGGAAGTGCAAACGTACACGTTTTCGGCCGAAAACGCGTTTTCCGGCGAAAACGCACACCACGGCTCTTTCTGAGAAAAAGCAAGCACGGAGGACGAGAACCGCTTTTGCCCTGCGTAGCGTTCCGGGCAGCGGGTAGAACCAGGCAGAGAATTCCCGGCTAGCAGCTTCCCTGTGGCGGGGAAGTGCAAACGTACACGTTTTCGGCCGAAAACGCGTTTTCCGGCGAAAACGCACACCACGGCTCTTTCTGAGAAAAAGCAAGCACGGAGGACGAGAACCGCTTTTGCCCTGCGTAGCGTTCCGGGCAGCGGGTAGAACCAGGCAGAGAATTCCCGGCTAGCAGCTTCCCTGTGGCGGGGAAGTGCAAACGTACACGTTTTCGGCCGAAAACGCGTTTTCCGGCGAAAACGCACACCACGGCTCTTTCTGAGAAAAAGCAAGCACGGAGGACGAGAACCGCTTTTGCCCTGCGTAGCGTTCCGGGCAGCGGGTAGAACCAGGCAGAGAATTCCCGGCTAGCAGCTTCCCTGTGGCGGGGAAGTGCAAACGTACACGTTTTCGGCCGAAAACGCGTTTTCCGGCGAAAACGCACACCACGGCTCTTTCTGAGAAAAAGCAAGCACGGAGGACGAGAACCGCTTTTGCCCTGCGTAGCGTTCCGGGCAGCGGGTAGAACCAGGCAGAGAATTCCCGGCTAGCAGCTTCCCTGTGGCGGGGAAGTGCAAACGTACACGTTTTCGGCCGAAAACGCGTTTTCCGGCGAAAACGCACACCACGGCTCTTTCTGAGAAAAAGCAAGCACGGAGGACGAGAACCGCTTTTGCCCTGCGTAGCGTTCCGGGCAGCGGGTAGAACCAGGCAGAGAATTCCCGGCTAGCAGCTTCCCTGTGGCGGGGAAGTGCAAACGTACACGTTTTCGGCCGAAAACGCGTTTTCCGGCGAAAACGCACACCACGGCTCTTTCTGAGAAAAAGCAAGCACGGAGGACGAGAACCGCTTTTGCCCTGCGTAGCGTTCCGGGCAGCGGGTAGAACCAGGCAGAGAATTCCCGGCTAGCAGCTTCCCTGTGGCGGGGAAGTGCAAACGTACACGTTTTCGGCCGAAAACGCGTTTTCCGGCGAAAACGCACACCACGGCTCTTTCTGAGAAAAAGCAAGCACGGAGGACGAGAACCGCTTTTGCCCTGCGTAGCGTTCCGGGCAGCGGGTAGAACCAGGCAGAGAATTCCCGGCTAGCAGCTTCCCTGTGGCGGGGAAGTGCAAACGTACACGTTTTCGGCCGAAAACGCGTTTTCCGGCGAAAACGCACACCACGGCTCTTTCTGAGAAAAAGCAAGCACGGAGGACGAGAACCGCTTTTGCCCTGCGTAGCGTTCCGGGCAGCGGGTAGAACCAGGCAGAGAATTCCCGGCTAGCAGCTTCCCTGTGGCGGGGAAGTGCAAACGTACACGTTTTCGGCCGAAAACGCGTTTTCCGGCGAAAACGCACACCACGGCTCTTTCTGAGAAAAAGCAAGCACGGAGGACGAGAACCGCTTTTGCCCTGCGTAGCGTTCCGGGCAGCGGGTAGAACCAGGCAGAGAATTCCCGGCTAGCAGCTTCCCTGTGGCGGGGAAGTGCAAACGTACACGTTTTCGGCCGAAAACGCGTTTTCCGGCGAAAACGCACACCACGGCTCTTTCTGAGAAAAAGCAAGCACGGAGGACGAGAACCGCTTTTGCCCTGCGTAGCGTTCCGGGCAGCGGGTAGAACCAGGCAGAGAATTCCCGGCTAGCAGCTTCCCTGTGGCGGGGAAGTGCAAACGTACACGTTTTCGGCCGAAAACGCGTTTTCCGGCGAAAACGCACACCACGGCTCTTTCTGAGAAAAAGCAAGCACGGAGGACGAGAACCGCTTTTGCCCTGCGTAGCGTTCCGGGCAGCGGGTAGAACCAGGCAGAGAATTCCCGGCTAGCAGCTTCCCTGTGGCGGGGAAGTGCAAACGTACACGTTTTCGGCCGAAAACGCGTTTTCCGGCGAAAACGCACACCACGGCTCTTTCTGAGAAAAAGCAAGCACGGAGGACGAGAACCGCTTTTGCCCTGCGTAGCGTTCCGGGCAGCGGGTAGAACCAGGCAGAGAATTCCCGGCTAGCAGCTTCCCTGTGGCGGGGAAGTGCAAACGTACACGTTTTCGGCCGAAAACGCGTTTTCCGGCGAAAACGCACACCACGGCTCTTTCTGAGAAAAAGCAAGCACGGAGGACGAGAACCGCTTTTGCCCTGCGTAGCGTTCCGGGCAGCGGGTAGAACCAGGCAGAGAATTCCCGGCTAGCAGCTTCCCTGTGGCGGGGAAGTGCAAACGTACACGTTTTCGGCCGAAAACGCGTTTTCCGGCGAAAACGCACACCACGGCTCTTTCTGAGAAAAAGCAAGCACGGAGGACGAGAACCGCTTTTGCCCTGCGTAGCGTTCCGGGCAGCGGGTAGAACCAGGCAGAGAATTCCCGGCTAGCAGCTTCCCTGTGGCGGGGAAGTGCAAACGTACACGTTTTCGGCCGAAAACGCGTTTTCCGGCGAAAACGCACACCACGGCTCTTTCTGAGAAAAAGCAAGCACGGAGGACGAGAACCGCTTTTGCCCTGCGTAGCGTTCCGGGCAGCGGGTAGAACCAGGCAGAGAATTCCCGGCTAGCAGCTTCCCTGTGGCGGGGAAGTGCAAACGTACACGTTTTCGGCCGAAAACGCGTTTTCCGGCGAAAACGCACACCACGGCTCTTTCTGAGAAAAAGCAAGCACGGAGGACGAGAACCGCTTTTGCCCTGCGTAGCGTTCCGGGCAGCGGGTAGAACCAGGCAGAGAATTCCCGGCTAGCAGCTTCCCTGTGGCGGGGAAGTGCAAACGTGCACGTTTTCGGCCGAAAACGCGTTTTCCGGCGAAAACGCACACCACGGCTCTTTCTGAGAAAAAGCAAGCACGGAGGACGAGAACCGCTTTTGCCCTGCGTAGCGTTCCGGGCAGCGGGTAGAACCAGGCAGAGAATTCCCGGCTAGCAGCTTCCCTGTGGCGGGGAAGTGCAAACGTACACGTTTTCGGCCGAAAACGCGTTTTCCGGCGAAAACGCACACCACGGCTCTTTCTGAGAAAAAGCAAGCACGGAGGACGAGAACCGCTTTTGCCCTGCGTAGCGTTCCGGGCAGCGGGTAGAACCAGGCAGAGAATTCCCGGCTAGCAGCTTCCCTGTGGCGGGGAAGTGCAAACGTACACGTTTTCGGCCGAAAACGCGTTTTCCGGCGAAAACGCACACCACGGCTCTTTCTGAGAAAAAGCAAGCACGGAGGACGAGAACCGCTTTTGCCCTGCGTAGCGTTCCGGGCAGCGGGTAGAACCAGGCAGAGAATTCCCGGCTAGCAGCTTCCCTGTGGCGGGGAAGTGCAAACGTACACGTTTTCGGCCGAAAACGCGTTTTCCGGCGAAAACGCACACCACGGCTCTTTCTGAGAAAAAGCAAGCACGGAGGACGAGAACCGCTTTTGCCCTGCGTAGCGTTCCGGGCAGCGGGTAGAACCAGGCAGAGAATTCCCGGCTAGCAGCTTCCCTGTGGCGGGGAAGTGCAAACGTACACGTTTTCGGCCGAAAACGCGTTTTCCGGCGAAAACGCACACCACGGCTCTTTCTGAGAAAAAGCAAGCACGGAGGACGAGAACCGCTTTTGCCCTGCGTAGCGTTCCGGGCAGCGGGTAGAACCAGGCAGAGAATTCCCGGCTAGCAGCTTCCCTGTGGCGGGGAAGTGCAAACGTACACGTTTTCGGCCGAAAACGCGTTTTCCGGCGAAAACGCACACCACGGCTCTTTCTGAGAAAAAGCAAGCACGGAGGACGAGAACCGCTTTTGCCCTGCGTAGCGTTCCGGGCAGCGGGTAGAACCAGGCAGAGAATTCCCGGCTAGCAGCTTCCCTGTGGCGGGGAAGTGCAAACGTACACGTTTTCGGCCGAAAACGCGTTTTCCGGCGAAAACGCACACCACGGCTCTTTCTGAGAAAAAGCAAGCACGGAGGACGAGAACCGCTTTTGCCCTGCGTAGCGTTCCGGGCAGCGGGTAGAACCAGGCAGAGAATTCCCGGCTAGCAGCTTCCCTGTGGCGGGGAAGTGCAAACGTACACGTTTTCGGCCGAAAACGCGTTTTCCGGCGAAAACGCACACCACGGCTCTTTCTGAGAAAAAGCAAGCACGGAGGACGAGAACCGCTTTTGCCCTGCGTAGCGTTCCGGGCAGCGGGTAGAACCAGGCAGAGAATTCCCGGCTAGCAGCTTCCCTGTGGCGGGGAAGTGCAAACGTACACGTTTTCGGCCGAAAACGCGTTTTCCGGCGAAAACGCACACCACGGCTCTTTCTGAGAAAAAGCAAGCACGGAGGACGAGAACCGCTTTTGCCCTGCGTAGCGTTCCGGGCAGCGGGTAGAACCAGGCAGAGAATTCCCGGCTAGCAGCTTCCCTGTGGCGGGGAAGTGCAAACGTGCACGTTTTCGGCCGAAAACGCGTTTTCCGGCGAAAACGCACACCGCGGCTCTTTCTGAGAAAAAGCAAGCACGGAGGACGAGAACCGCTTTTGCCCTGCGTAGCGTTCCGGGCAGCGGGTAGAACCAGGCAGAGAATTCCCGGCTAGCAGCTTCCCTGTGGCGGGGAAGTGCAAACGTACACGTTTTCGGCCGAAAACGCGTTTTCCGGCGAAAACGCACACCACGGCTCTTTCTGAGAAAAAGCAAGCACGGAGGACGAGAACCGCTTTTGCCCTGCGTAGCGTTCCGGGCAGCGGGTAGAACCAGGCAGAGAATTCCCGGCTAGCAGCTTCCCTGTGGCGGGGAAGTGCAAACGTACACGTTTTCGGCCGAAAACGCGTTTTCCGGCGAAAACGCACACCACGGCTCTTTCTGAGAAAAAGCAAGCACGGAGGACGAGAACCGCTTTTGCCCTGCGTAGCGTTCCGGGCAGCGGGTAGAACCAGGCAGAGAATTCCCGGCTAGCAGCTTCCCTGTGGCGGGGAAGTGCAAACGTACACGTTTTCGGCCGAAAACGCGTTTTCCGGCGAAAACGCACACCACGGCTCTTTCTGAGAAAAAGCAAGCACGGAGGACGAGAACCGCTTTTGCCCTGCGTAGCGTTCCGGGCAGCGGGTAGAACCAGGCAGAGAATTCCCGGCTAGCAGCTTCCCTGTGGCGGGGAAGTGCAAACGTACACGTTTTCGGCCGAAAACGCGTTTTCCGGCGAAAACGCACACCACGGCTCTTTCTGAGAAAAAGCAAGCACGGAGGACGAGAACCGCTTTTGCCCTGCGTAGCGTTCCGGGCAGCGGGTAGAACCAGGCAGAGAATTCCCGGCTAGCAGCTTCCCTGTGGCGGGGAAGTGCAAACGTACACGTTTTCGGCCGAAAACGCGTTTTCCGGCGAAAACGCACACCACGGCTCTTTCTGAGAAAAAGCAAGCACGGAGGACGAGAACCGCTTTTGCCCTGCGTAGCGTTCCGGGCAGCGGGTAGAACCAGGCAGAGAATTCCCGGCTAGCAGCTTCCCTGTGGCGGGGAAGTGCAAACGTACACGTTTTCGGCCGAAAACGCGTTTTCCGGCGAAAACGCACACCACGGCTCTTTCTGAGAAAAAGCAAGCACGGAGGACGAGAACCGCTTTTGCCCTGCGTAGCGTTCCGGGCAGCGGGTAGAACCAGGCAGAGAATTCCCGGCTAGCAGCTTCCCTGTGGCGGGGAAGTGCAAACGTACACGTTTTCGGCCGAAAACGCGTTTTCCGGCGAAAACGCACACCACGGCTCTTTCTGAGAAAAAGCAAGCACGGAGGACGAGAACCGCTTTTGCCCTGCGTAGCGTTCCGGGCAGCGGGTAGAACCAGGCAGAGAATTCCCGGCTAGCAGCTTCCCTGTGGCGGGGAAGTGCAAACGTGCACGTTTTCGGCCGAAAACGCGTTTTCCGGCGAAAACGCACACCACGGCTCTTTCTGAGAAAAAGCAAGCACGGAGGACGAGAACCGCTTTTGCCCTGCGTAGCGTTCCGGGCAGCGGGTAGAACCAGGCAGAGAATTCCCGGCTAGCAGCTTCCCTGTGGCGGGGAAGTGCAAACGTACACGTTTTCGGCCGAAAACGCGTTTTCCGGCGAAAACGCACACCACGGCTCTTTCTGAGAAAAAGCAAGCACGGAGGACGAGAACCGCTTTTGCCCTGCGTAGCGTTCCGGGCAGCGGGTAGAACCAGGCAGAGAATTCCCGGCTAGCAGCTTCCCTGTGGCGGGGAAGTGCAAACGTACACGTTTTCGGCCGAAAACGCGTTTTCCGGCGAAAACGCACACCACGGCTCTTTCTGAGAAAAAGCAAGCACGGAGGACGAGAACCGCTTTTGCCCTGCGTAGCGTTCCGGGCAGCGGGTAGAACCAGGCAGAGAATTCCCGGCTAGCAGCTTCCCTGTGGCGGGGAAGTGCAAACGTACACGTTTTCGGCCGAAAACGCGTTTTCCGGCGAAAACGCACACCACGGCTCTTTCTGAGAAAAAGCAAGCACGGAGGACGAGAACCGCTTTTGCCCTGCGTAGCGTTCCGGGCAGCGGGTAGAACCAGGCAGAGAATTCCCGGCTAGCAGCTTCCCTGTGGCGGGGAAGTGCAAACGTACACGTTTTCGGCCGAAAACGCGTTTTCCGGCGAAAACGCACACCACGGCTCTTTCTGAGAAAAAGCAAGCACGGAGGACGAGAACCGCTTTTGCCCTGCGTAGCGTTCCGGGCAGCGGGTAGAACCAGGCAGAGAATTCCCGGCTAGCAGCTTCCCTGTGGCGGGGAAGTGCAAACGTACACGTTTTCGGCCGAAAACGCGTTTTCCGGCGAAAACGCACACCACGGCTCTTTCTGAGAAAAAGCAAGCACGGAGGACGAGAACCGCTTTTGCCCTGCGTAGCGTTCCGGGCAGCGGGTAGAACCAGGCAGAGAATTCCCGGCTAGCAGCTTCCCTGTGGCGGGGAAGTGCAAACGTACACGTTTTCGGCCGAAAACGCGTTTTCCGGCGAAAACGCACACCACGGCTCTTTCTGAGAAAAAGCAAGCACGGAGGACGAGAACCGCTTTTGCCCTGCGTAGCGTTCCGGGCAGCGGGTAGAACCAGGCAGAGAATTCCCGGCTAGCAGCTTCCCTGTGGCGGGGAAGTGCAAACGTACACGTTTTCGGCCGAAAACGCGTTTTCCGGCGAAAACGCACACCACGGCTCTTTCTGAGAAAAAGCAAGCACGGAGGACGAGAACCGCTTTTGCCCTGCGTAGCGTTCCGGGCAGCGGGTAGAACCAGGCAGAGAATTCCCGGCTAGCAGCTTCCCTGTGGCGGGGAAGTGCAAACGTACACGTTTTCGGCCGAAAACGCGTTTTCCGGCGAAAACGCACACCACGGCTCTTTCTGAGAAAAAGCAAGCACGGAGGACGAGAACCGCTTTTGCCCTGCGTAGCGTTCCGGGCAGCGGGTAGAACCAGGCAGAGAATTCCCGGCTAGCAGCTTCCCTGTGGCGGGGAAGTGCAAACGTACACGTTTTCGGCCGAAAACGCGTTTTCCGGCGAAAACGCACACCACGGCTCTTTCTGAGAAAAAGCAAGCACGGAGGACGAGAACCGCTTTTGCCCTGCGTAGCGTTCCGGGCAGCGGGTAGAACCAGGCAGAGAATTCCCGGCTAGCAGCTTCCCTGTGGCGGGGAAGTGCAAACGTACACGTTTTCGGCCGAAAACGCGTTTTCCGGCGAAAACGCACACCACGGCTCTTTCTGAGAAAAAGCAAGCACGGAGGACGAGAACCGCTTTTGCCCTGCGTAGCGTTCCGGGCAGCGGGTAGAACCAGGCAGAGAATTCCCGGCTAGCAGCTTCCCTGTGGCGGGGAAGTGCAAACGTACACGTTTTCGGCCGAAAACGCGTTTTCCGGCGAAAACGCACACCACGGCTCTTTCTGAGAAAAAGCAAGCACGGAGGACGAGAACCGCTTTTGCCCTGCGTAGCGTTCCGGGCAGCGGGTAGAACCAGGCAGAGAATTCCCGGCTAGCAGCTTCCCTGTGGCGGGGAAGTGCAAACGTACACGTTTTCGGCCGAAAACGCGTTTTCCGGCGAAAACGCACACCACGGCTCTTTCTGAGAAAAAGCAAGCACGGAGGACGAGAACCGCTTTTGCCCTGCGTAGCGTTCCGGGCAGCGGGTAGAACCAGGCAGAGAATTCCCGGCTAGCAGCTTCCCTGTGGCGGGGAAGTGCAAACGTACACGTTTTCGGCCGAAAACGCGTTTTCCGGCGAAAACGCACACCACGGCTCTTTCTGAGAAAAAGCAAGCACGGAGGACGAGAACCGCTTTTGCCCTGCGTAGCGTTCCGGGCAGCGGGTAGAACCAGGCAGAGAATTCCCGGCTAGCAGCTTCCCTGTGGCGGGGAAGTGCAAACGTACACGTTTTCGGCCGAAAACGCGTTTTCCGGCGAAAACGCACACCACGGCTCTTTCTGAGAAAAAGCAAGCACGGAGGACGAGAACCGCTTTTGCCCTGCGTAGCGTTCCGGGCAGCGGGTAGAACCAGGCAGAGAATTCCCGGCTAGCAGCTTCCCTGTGGCGGGGAAGTGCAAACGTACACGTTTTCGGCCGAAAACGCGTTTTCCGGCGAAAACGCACACCACGGCTCTTTCTGAGAAAAAGCAAGCACGGAGGACGAGAACCGCTTTTGCCCTGCGTAGCGTTCCGGGCAGCGGGTAGAACCAGGCAGAGAATTCCCGGCTAGCAGCTTCCCTGTGGCGGGGAAGTGCAAACGTACACGTTTTCGGCCGAAAACGCGTTTTCCGGCGAAAACGCACACCACGGCTCTTTCTGAGAAAAAGCAAGCACGGAGGACGAGAACCGCTTTTGCCCTGCGTAGCGTTCCGGGCAGCGGGTAGAACCAGGCAGAGAATTCCCGGCTAGCAGCTTCCCTGTGGCGGGGAAGTGCAAACGTACACGTTTTCGGCCGAAAACGCGTTTTCCGGCGAAAACGCACACCACGGCTCTTTCTGAGAAAAAGCAAGCACGGAGGACGAGAACCGCTTTTGCCCTGCGTAGCGTTCCGGGCAGCGGGTAGAACCAGGCAGAGAATTCCCGGCTAGCAGCTTCCCTGTGGCGGGGAAGTGCAAACGTACACGTTTTCGGCCGAAAACGCGTTTTCCGGCGAAAACGCACACCACGGCTCTTTCTGAGAAAAAGCAAGCACGGAGGACGAGAACCGCTTTTGCCCTGCGTAGCGTTCCGGGCAGCGGGTAGAACCAGGCAGAGAATTCCCGGCTAGCAGCTTCCCTGTGGCGGGGAAGTGCAAACGTACACGTTTTCGGCCGAAAACGCGTTTTCCGGCGAAAACGCACACCACGGCTCTTTCTGAGAAAAAGCAAGCACGGAGGACGAGAACCGCTTTTGCCCTGCGTAGCGTTCCGGGCAGCGGGTAGAACCAGGCAGAGAATTCCCGGCTAGCAGCTTCCCTGTGGCGGGGAAGTGCGAACGTACACGTTTTCGGCCGAAAACGCGTTTTCCGGCGAAAACGCACACCACGGCTCTTTCTGAGAAAAAGCAAGCACGGAGGACGAGAACCGCTTTTGCCCTGCGTAGCGTTCCGGGCAGCGGGTAGAACCAGGCAGAGAATTCCCGGCTAGCAGCTTCCCTGTGGCGGGGAAGTGCAAACGTACACGTTTTCGGCCGAAAACGCGTTTTCCGGCGAAAACGCACACCACGGCTCTTTCTGAGAAAAAGCAAGCACGGAGGACGAGAACCGCTTTTGCCCTGCGTAGCGTTCCGGGCAGCGGGTAGAACCAGGCAGAGAATTCCCGGCTAGCAGCTTCCCTGTGGCGGGGAAGTGCAAACGTACACGTTTTCGGCCGAAAACGCGTTTTCCGGCCAAAACGCACACCACGGCTCTTTCTGAGAAAAAGCAAGCACGGAGGACGAGAACCGCTTTTGCCCTGCGTAGCGTTCCGGGCAGCGGGTAGAACCAGGCAGAGAATTCCCGGCTAGCAGCTTCCCTGTGGCGGGGAAGTGCAAACGTACACGTTTTCGGCCGAAAACGCGTTTTCCGGCGAAATCGCACACCACGGCTCTTTCTGAGAAAAAGCAAGCACGGAGGACGAGAACCGCTTTTGCCCTGCGTAGCGTTCCGGGCAGCGGGTAGAACCAGGCAGAGAATTCCCGGCTAGCAGCTTCCCTGTGGCGGGGAAGTGCAAACGTACACGTTTTCGGCCGAAAACGCGTTTTCCGGCGAAAACGCACACCACGGCTCTTTCTGAGAAAAAGCAAGCACGGAGGACGAGAACCGCTTTTGCCCTGCGTAGCGTTCCGGGCAGCGGGTAGAACCAGGCAGAGAATTCCCGGCTAGCAGCTTCCCTGTGGCGGGGAAGTGCGAACGTACACGTTTTCGGCCGAAAACGCGTTTTCCGGTGAAAACGCACACCACGGCTCTTTCTGAGAAAAAGCAAGCACGGAGGACGAGAACCGCTTTTGCCCTGCGTAGCGTTCCGGGCAGCGGGTAGAACCAGGCAGAGAATTCCCGGCTAGCAGCTTCCCTGTGGCGGGGAAGTGCAAACGTACACGTTTTCGGCCGAAAACGCGTTTTCCGGCGAAAACGCACACCACGGCTCTTTCTGAGAAAAAGCAAGCACGGAGGACGAGAACCGCTTTTGCCCTGCGTAGCGTTCCGGGCAGCGGGTAGAACCAGGCAGAGAATTCCCGGCTAGCAGCTTCCTGTGGCGGGGAAGTGCAAACGTACACGTTTTCGGCCGAAAACGCGTTTTCCGGCCAAAACGCACACCACGGCTCTTTCTGAGAAAAAGCAAGCACGGAGGACGAGAACCGCTTTTGCCCTGCGTAGCGTTCCGGGCAGCGGGTAGAACCAGGCAGAGAATTCCCGGCTAGCAGCTTCCCTGTGGCGGGGAAGTGCAAACGTACACGTTTTCGGCCGAAAACGCGTTTTCCGGCGAAATCGCACACCACGGCTCTTTCTGAGAAAAAGCAAGCACGGAGGACGAGAACCGCTTTTGCCCTGCGTAGCGTTCCGGGCAGCGGGTAGAACCAGGCAGAGAATTCCCGGCTAGCAGCTTCCCTGTGGCGGGGAAGTGCAAACGTACACGTTTTCGGCCGAAAACGCGTTTTCCGGCGAAAACGCACACCACGGCTCTTTCTGAGAAAAAGCAAGCACGGAGGACGAGAACCGCTTTTGCCCTGCGTAGCGTTCCGGGCAGCGGGTAGAACCAGGCAGAGAATTCCCGGCTAGCAGCTTCCCTGTGGCGGGGAAGTGCGAACGTACCCGTTTTCGGCCGAAAACGCGTTTTCCGGCGAAAACGCACACCACGGCTCTTTCTGAGAAAAAGCAAGCACGGAGGACGAGAACCGCTTTTGCCCTGCGTAGCTTTCCGGGCAGCGGGTAGAACCAGGCAGAGAATTCCCGGCTAGCAGCTTCCCTGTGGCGGGGAAGTGCGAACGTACACGTTTTCGGCCGAAAACGCGTTTTCCGGTGAAAACGCACACCACGGCTCTTTCTGAGAAAAAGCAAGCACGGAGGACGAGAACCGCTTTTGCCCTGCGTAGCGTTCCGGGCAGCGGGTAGAACCAGGCAGAGAATTCCCGGCTAGCAGCTTCCCTGTGGCGGGGAAGTGCAAACGTACACGTTTTCGGCCGAAAACGCGTTTTCCGGCGAAAACGCACACCACGGCTCTTTCTGAGAAAAAGCAAGCACGGAGGACGAGAACCGCTTTTGCCCTGCGTAGCGTTCCGGGCAGCGGGTAGAACCAGGCAGAGAATTCCCGGCTAGCAGCTTCCCTGTGGCGGGGAAGTGCAAACGTACACGTTTTCGGCCGAAAACGCGTTTTCCGGCCAAAACGCACACCACGGCTCTTTCTGAGAAAAAGCAAGCACGGAGGACGAGAACCGCTTTTGCCCTGCGTAGCGTTCCGGGCAGCGGGTAGAACCAGGCAGAGAATTCCCGGCTAGCAGCTTCCCTGTGGCGGGGAAGTGCAAACGTACACGTTTTCGGCCGAAAACGCGTTTTCCGGCGAAAACGCACACCACGGCTCTTTCTGAGAAAAAGCAAGCACGGAGGACGAGAACCGCTTTTGCCCTGCGTAGCGTTCCGGGCAGCGGGTAGAACCAGGCAGAGAATTCCCGGCTAGCAGCTTCCCTGTGGCGGGGAAGTGCAAACGTACACGTTTTCGGCCGAAAACGCGTTTTCCGGCGAAAACGCACACCACGGCTCTTTCTGAGAAAAAGCAAGCACGGAGGACGAGAACCGCTTTTGCCCTGCGTAGCGTTCCGGGCAGCGGGTAGAACCAGGCAGAGAATTCCCGGCTAGCAGCTTCCCTGTGGCGGGGAAGTGCAAACGTACACGTTTTCGGCCGAAAACGCGTTTTCCGGCGAAAACGCACACCACGGCTCTTTCTGAGAAAAAGCAAGCACGGAGGACGAGAACCGCTTTTGCCCTGCGTAGCGTTCCGGGCAGCGGGTAGAACCAGGCAGAGAATTCCCGGCTAGCAGCTTCCCTGTGGCGGGGAAGTGCAAACGTACACGTTTTCGGCCGAAAACGCGTTTTCCGGCGAAAACGCACACCACGGCTCTTTCTGAGAAAAAGCAAGCACGGAGGACGAGAACCGCTTTTGCCCTGCGTAGCGTTCCGGGCAGCGGGTAGAACCAGGCAGAGAATTCCCGGCTAGCAGCTTCCCTGTGGCGGGGAAGTGCGAACGTACCCGTTTTCGGCCGAAAACGCGTTTTCCGGCGAAAACGCACACCACGGCTCTTTCTGAGAAAAAGCAAGCACGGAGGACGAGAACCGCTTTTGCCCTGCGTAGCGTTCCGGGCAGCGGGTAGAACCAGGCAGAGAATTCCCGGCTAGCAGCTTCCCTGTGGCGGGGAAGTGCAAACGTACCCGTTTTCGGCCGAAAACGCGTTTTCCGGCGAAAACGCACACCACGGCTCTTTCTGAGAAAAAGCAAGCACGGAGGACGAGAACCGCTTTTGCCCTGCGTAGCGTTCCGGGCAGCGGGTAGAACCAGGCAGAGAATTCCCGGCTAGCAGCTTCCCTGTGGCGGGGAAGTGCAAACGTACACGTTTTCGGCCGAAAACGCGTTTTCCGGCGAAAACGCACACCACGGCTCTTTCTGAGAAAAAGCAAGCACGGAGGACGAGAACCGCTTTTGCCCTGCGTAGCGTTCCGGGCAGCGGGTAGAACCAGGCAGAGAATTCCCGGCTAGCAGCTTCCCTGTGGCGGGGAAGTGCAAACGTACACGTTTTCGGCCGAAAACGCGTTTTCCGGCCAAAACGCACACCACGGCTCTTTCTGAGAAAAAGCAAGCACGGAGGACGAGAACCGCTTTTGCCCTGCGTAGCGTTCCGGGCAGCGGGTAGAACCAGGCAGAGAATTCCCGGCTAGCAGCTTCCCTGTGGCGGGGAAGTGCAAACGTACACGTTTTCGGCCGAAAACGCGTTTTCCGGCGAAAACGCACACCACGGCTCTTTCTGAGAAAAAGCAAGCACGGAGGACGAGAACCGCTTTTGCCCTGCGTAGCGTTCCGGGCAGCGGGTAGAACCAGGCAGAGAATTCCCGGCTAGCAGCTTCCCTGTGGCGGGGAAGTGCAAACGTACACGTTTTCGGCCGAAAACGCGTTTTCCGGCGAAAACGCACACCACGGCTCTTTCTGAGAAAAAGCAAGCACGGAGGACGAGAACCGCTTTTGCCCTGCGTAGCTTTCCGGGCAGCGGGTAGAACCAGGCAGAGAATTCCCGGCTAGCAGCTTCCCTGTGGCGGGGAAGTGCGAACGTACACGTTTTCGGCCGAAAACGCGTTTTCCGGCGAAAACGCACACCACGGCTCTTTCTGAGAAAAAGCAAGCACGGAGGACGAGAACCGCTTTTGCCCTGCGTAGCGTTCCGGGCAGCGGGTAGAACCAGGCAGAGAATTCCCGGCTAGCAGCTTCCCTGTGGCGGGGAAGTGCAAACGTACACGTTTTCGGCCGAAAACGCGTTTTCCGGCGAAAACGCACACCACGGCTCTTTCTGAGAAAAAGCAAGCACGGAGGACGAGAACCGCTTTTGCCCTGCGTAGCGTTCCGGGCAGCGGGTAGAACCAGGCAGAGAATTCCCGGCTAGCAGCTTCCCTGTGGCGGGGAAGTGCAAACGTACACGTTTTCGGCCGAAAACGCGTTTTCCGGCGAAAACGCACACCACGGCTCTTTCTGAGAAAAAGCAAGCACGGAGGACGAGAACCGCTTTTGCCCTGCGTAGCGTTCCGGGCAGCGGGTAGAACCAGGCAGAGAATTCCCGGCTAGCAGCTTCCCTGTGGCGGGGAAGTGCAAACGTACACGTTTTCGGCCGAAAACGCGTTTTCCGGCGAAATCGCACACCACGGCTCTTTCTGAGAAAAAGCAAGCACGGAGGACGAGAACCGCTTTTGCCCTGCGTAGCGTTCCGGGCAGCGGGTAGAACCAGGCAGAGAATTCCCGGCTAGCAGCTTCCCTGTGGCGGGGAAGTGCAAACGTACACGTTTTCGGCCGAAAACGCGTTTTCCGGCGACAACGCACACCACGGCTCTTTCTGAGAAAAAGCAAGCACGGAGGACGAGAACCGCTTTTGCCCTGCGTAGCGTTCCGGGCAGCGGGTAGAACCAGGCAGAGAATTCCCGGCTAGCAGCTTCCCTGTGGCGGGGAAGTGCAAACGTACACGTTTTCGGCCGAAAACGCGTTTTCCGGCGAAAACGCACACCACGGCTCTTTCTGAGAAAAAGCAAGCACGGAGGACGAGAACCGCTTTTGCCCTGCGTAGCGTTCCGGGCAGCGGGTAGAACCAGGCAGAGAATTCCCGGCTAGCAGCTTCCCTGTGGCGGGGAAGTGCAAACGTACACGTTTTCGGCCGAAAACGCGTTTTCCGGCCAAAACGCACACCACGGCTCTTTCTGAGAAAAAGCAAGCACGGAGGACGAGAACCGCTTTTGCCCTGCGTAGCGTTCCGGGCAGCGGGTAGAACCAGGCAGAGAATTCCCGGCTAGCAGCTTCCCTGTGGCGGGGAAGTGCAAACGTACACGTTTTCGGCCGAAAACGCGTTTTCCGGCGAAAACGCACACCACGGCTCTTTCTGAGAAAAAGCAAGCACGGAGGACGAGAACCGCTTTTGCCCTGCGTAGCGTTCCGGGCAGCGGGTAGAACCAGGCAGAGAATTCCCGGCTAGCAGCTTCCCTGTGGCGGGGAAGTGCAAACGTACACGTTTTCGGCCGAAAACGCGTTTTCCGGCGAAAACGCACACCACGGCTCTTTCTGAGAAAAAGCAAGCACGGAGGACGAGAACCGCTTTTGCCCTGCGTAGCTTTCCGGGCAGCGGGTAGAACCAGGCAGAGAATTCCCGGCTAGCAGCTTCCCTGTGGCGGGGAAGTGCGAACGTACACGTTTTCGGCCGAAAACGCGTTTTCCGGCGAAAACGCACACCACGGCTCTTTCTGAGAAAAAGCAAGCACGGAGGACGAGAACCGCTTTTGCCCTGCGTAGCGTTCCGGGCAGCGGGTAGAACCAGGCAGAGAATTCCCGGCTAGCAGCTTCCCTGTGGCGGGGAAGTGCAAACGTACACGTTTTCGGCCGAAAACGCGTTTTCCGGCGAAAACGCACACCACGGCTCTTTCTGAGAAAAAGCAAGCACGGAGGACGAGAACCGCTTTTGCCCTGCGTAGCGTTCCGGGCAGCGGGTAGAACCAGGCAGAGAATTCCCGGCTAGCAGCTTCCCTGTGGCGGGGAAGTGCAAACGTACACGTTTTCGGCCGAAAACGCGTTTTCCCGGCGAAATCGCACACCACGGCTCTTTCTGAGAAAAAGCAAGCACGGAGGACGAGAACCGCTTTTGCCCTGCGTAGCGTTCCGGGCAGCGGGTAGAACCAGGCAGAGAATTCCCGGCTAGCAGCTTCCCTGTGGCGGGGAAGTGCAAACGTACACGTTTTCGGCCGAAAACGCGTTTTCCGGCGAAAACGCACACCACGGCTCTTTCTGAGAAAAAGCAAGCACGGAGGACGAGAACCGCTTTTGCCCTGCGTAGCGTTCCGGGCAGCGGGTAGAACCAGGCAGAGAATTCCCGGCTAGCAGCTTCCCTGTGGCGGGGAAGTGCAAACGTACACGTTTTCGGCCGAAAACGCGTTTTCCGGCGAAAACGCACACCACGGCTCTTTCTGAGAAAAAGCAAGCACGGAGGACGAGAACCGCTTTTGCCCTGCGTAGCGTTCCGGGCAGCGGGTAGAACCAGGCAGAGAATTCCCGGCTAGCAGCTTCCCTGTGGCGGGGAAGTGCAAACGTACACGTTTTCGGCCGAAAACGCGTTTTCCGGCGAAAACGCACACCACGGCTCTTTCTGAGAAAAAGCAAGCACGGAGGACGAGAACCGCTTTTGCCCTGCGTAGCGTTCCGGGCAGCGGGTAGAACCAGGCAGAGAATTCCCGGCTAGCAGCTTCCCTGTGGCGGGGAAGTGCAAACGTACACGTTTTCGGCCGAAAACGCGTTTTCCGGCGAAAACGCACACCACGGCTCTTTCTGAGAAAAAGCAAGCACGGAGGACGAGAACCGCTTTTGCCCTGCGTAGCGTTCCGGGCAGCGGGTAGAACCAGGCAGAGAATTCCCGTCTAGCAGCTTCCCTGTGGCGGGGAACTGCAAACGTACACGTTTTCGGCCGAAAACGCGTTTTCAGGCGAAATCGCACACCACGGCTCTTTCTGAGAAAAAGCAAGCACGGAGGACGAGAACCGCTTTTGCCCTGCGTAGCGTTCCGGGCAGCAGGTAGAACCAGGCAGAGAATTCCCGGCTAGCAGCTTCCCTGTGGTGGGGAAGTGCAAACGTTCACGTTTTCGGCCGAAAACGCATTTTCCGGCGAAAACGCACACCACGGCTCTTTCTGAGAAAAAGCAAGCACGGAGGACGAGAACCGCTTTTGCCCTGCGTAGCTTTCCGGGCAGCGGGTAGAACTAGGCAGAGAATTCCCGGCTAGCAGCTTCCCTGTGGCGGGGAAGTGCAAACGTACACGTTTTTGGCCGAAAACGCGTTTTCAGGCGAAATCGCACACCACGGCTCTTTCTGAGAAAAAGCAAGCACGGAGGACGAGAACCGCTTTTGCCCTGCGTAGCGTTCCGGGCAGCGGGTAGAACCAGGCAGAGAATTCCCGGCTAGCAGCTTCCCTGTGGTGGGGAAGTGCAAACGTTCACGTTTTCGGCCGAAAACGCATTTTCCGGCGAAAACGCACACCACGGCTCTTTCTGAGAAAAAGCAAGCACGGAGGACGAGAACCGCTTTTGCCCTGCGTAGCTTTCCGGGCAGCGGGTAGAACTAGGCAGAGAATTCCCGGCTAGCAGCTTCCCTGTGGCGGGGAAGTGCAAACGTACACGTTTTCGGCCGAAAACGCGTTTTCCGGCGAAAACGCACACCACGGCTCTTTCTGAGAAAAAGCAAGCACGGAGGACGAGAACCGCTTTTGCCCTGCGTAGCGTTCCGGGCAGCGGGTAGAACCAGGCAGAGAATTCCCGGCTAGCAGCTTCCCTGTGGCGGGGAAGTGCAAACGTACACGTTTTCGGCCGAAAACGCGTTTTCCGGCGAAAACGCACACCATGGCTCTTTCTGAGAAAAAGCAAGCACGGAGGACGAGAACCGCTTTTGCCCTGCGTAGCGTTCCGGGCAGCGGGTAGAACCAGGCAGAGAATTCCCGGCTAGCAGCTTCCCTGTGGCGGGGAAGTGCAAACGTACACGTTTTCGGCCGAAAACGCGTTTTCCGGCGAAAACGCACACCACGGCTCTTTCTGAGAAAAAGCAAGCACGGAGGACGAGAACCGCTTTTGCCCTGCGTAGCGTTCCGGGCAGCGGGTAGAACCAGGCAGAGAATTCCCGGCTAGCAGCTTCCCTGTGGCGGGGAAGTGCAAACGTACACGTTTTCGGCCGAAAACGCGTTTTCCGGCGAAAACGCACACCACGGCTCTTTCTGAGAAAAAGCAAGCACGGAGGACGAGAACCGCTTTTGCCCTGCGTAGCGTTTCGGGCAGCGGGTAGAACCAGGCAGAGAATTCCCGGCTAGCAGCTTCCCTGTGGCGGGGAAGTGCAAACGTACACGTTTTCGGCCGAAAACGCGTTTTCCGGCGAAAACGCACACCACGGCTCTTTCTGAGAAAAAGCAAGCACGGAGGACGAGAACCGCTTTTGCCCTGCGTAGCGTTCCGGGCAGCGGGCAGAACCAGGCAGAGAATTCCCGGCTAGCAGCTTCCCTGTGGCGGGGAAGTGCAAACGTTCACGTTTTCGGCCGAAAACGCGTTTTCCGGCGAAAACGCACACCACGGCTCTTTCTGAGAAAAAGCAAGCACGGAGGACGAGAACGGCTTTTGCCCTGCGTAGCGTTCCGGGCAGCGGGTAGAACCAGGCAGAGAATTCCCGGCTAGCAGCTTCCCTGTGGTGGGGAAGTGCAAACGTTCACGTTTTCGGCCGAAAACGCGTTTTCCGGCGAAAGCGCTCACCACGGCTCTTTCTAAGAAAAAGCAAGCACGGAGGACGAGAACCGCTTTTGCCCTGCGTAGCTTTCCGGGCAGCGGGTAGAACCAGGCAGAGAATTCCCGGCTAGCAGCTTCCCTGTGGCGGGGAAGTGCAAACGTACACGTTTTCGGCCGAAAACGCGTTTTCCGGCCAAAACGCACACCACGGCTCTTTCTGAGAAAAAGCAAGCACGGAGGACGAGAACCGCTTTTGCCCTGCGTAGCGTTCCGGGCAGCGGGTAGAACCAGGCAGAGAATTCCCGGCTAGCAGCTTCCCTGTGGCGGGGAAGTGCAAACGTACACGTTTTCGGCCGAAAACGCGTTTTCCGGCGAAAACGCACACCACGGCTCTTTCTGAGAAAAAGCAAGCACGGAGGACGAGAACCGCTTTTGCCCTGCGTAGCGTTCCGGGCAGCGGGTAGAACCAGGAGGAGAATTCCCGGCTAGCATCTTCCCTGTGGCGGGGAAGTGCAAACGTACACGTTTTCGGCCGAAAACGCGTTTTCCGGCGAAAACACACACCACGGCTCTTTCTGAGAAAAAGCAAGCACGGAGGACGAGAACCGCTTTTGCCCTGCGTAGCGTTCCGGGCAGCGGGTAGAACCAGGCAGAGAATTCCCGGCTAGCAGCTTCCCTGTGGCGGGGAAGTGCAAACGTACACGTTTTCGGCCGAAAACGCGTTTTCCGGCGAAAACGCACACCACGGCTCTTTCTGAGAAAAAGCAAGCACGGAGGACGAGAACGGCTTTTGCCCTGCGTAGCGTTCCGGGCAGCGGGTAGAACCAGGCAGAGAATTCCCGGCTAGCAGCTTCCCTGTGGTGGGGAAGTGCAAACGTACACGTTTTCGGCCGAAAACGCGTTTTCCGGCGAAAACGCACACCACGGCTCTTTCAGAGATAAAGCAAGCACGGAGGACGAGAACCGCTTTTGCCCTGCGTAGCGTTCCGGGCAGCGGGTAGAACCAGGCAGAGAATTCCCGGCTAGCAGCTTCCCTGTGGCGGGGAAGTGCAAACGTACACGTTTTAGGCCGAAAACGCGTTTTCCGGCGAAAACGCACACCACGGCTCTTTCTGAGAAAAAGCAAGCACGGAGGACGAGAACCGCTTTTGCCCTGCGTAGCGTTCCGGGCAGCGGGTAGAACCAGGCAGAGAAGTCCCGGCTAGCAGCTTCCCTGTGGCGGGGAAGTGCAAACGTACACGTTTTCGGCCGAAAACGCGTTTTCCGGCGAAAACGCACACCACGGCTCTTTCTGAGAAAAAGCAAGCACGGAGGACGAGAACCGCTTTTGCCCTGCGTAGCGTTCCGGGCAGCGGGTAGAACCAGGCAGAGAATTCCCGTCTAGCAGCTTCCCTGTGGCGGGGAACTGCAAACGTACACGTTTTCGGCCGAAAACGCGTTTTCAGGCGAAATCGCACACCACGGCTCTTTCTGAGAAAAAGCAAGCACGGAGGACGAGAACCGCTTTTGCCCTGCGTAGCGTTCCGGGCAGCGGGTAGAACCAGGCAGAGAATTCCCGGCTAGCAGCTTCCCTGTGGTGGGGAAGTGCAAACGTTCACGTTTTCGGCCGAAAACGCATTTTCCGGCGAAAACGCACACCACGGCTCTTTCTGAGAAAAAGCAAGCACGGAGGACGAGAACCGCTTTTGCCCTGCGTAGCTTTCCGTGCAGCGGGTAGAACTAGGCAGAGAATTCCCGGCTAGCAGCTTCCCTGTGGCGGGGAAGTGCAAACGTACCCGTTTTCGGCCGAAAACGCGTTTTCCGGCGAAAACGCACACCACGGCTCTTTCTGAGAAAAAGCAAGCACGGAGGACGAGAACCGCTTTTGCCCTGCGTAGCGTTCCGGGCAGCGGGTAGAACCAGGCAGAGAATTCCCGGCTAGCAGCTTCCCTGTGGCGGGGAAGTGCAAACGTACCCGTTTTCGGCCGAAAACGCGTTTTCCGGCGAAAACGCACACCACGGCTCTTTCTGAGAAAAAGCAAGCACGGAGGACGAGAACCGCTTTTGCCCTGCGTAGCGTTCCGGGCAGCGGGTAGAACCAGGCAGAGAATTCCCGGCTAGCAGCTTCCCTGTGGTGGGGAAGTGCAAACGTTCACGTTTTCGGCCGAAAACGCGTTTTCCGGCGAAAGCGCTCACCACGGCTCTTTCTAAGAAAAAGCAAGCACGGAGGACGAGAACCGCTTTTGCCCTGCGTAGCTTTCCGGGCAGCGGGTAGAACCAGGCAGAGAATTCCCGGCTAGCAGCTTCCCTGTGGCGGGGAAGTGCAAACGTACACGTTTTCGGCCGAAAACGCGTTTTCCGGCCAAAACGCACACCACGGCTCTTTCTGAGAAAAAGCAAGCACGGAGGACGAGAACCGCTTTTGCCCTGCGTAGCGTTCCGGGCAGCGGGTAGAACCAGGCAGAGAATTCCCGGCTAGCAGCTTCCCTGTGGCGGGGAAGTGCAAACGTACACGTTTTCGGCCGAAAACGCGTTTTCCGGCGAAAACGCACACCACGGCTCTTTCTGAGAAAAAGCAAGCACGGAGGACGAGAACCGCTTTTGCCCTGCGTAGCGTTCCGGGCAGCGGGTAGAACCAGGCAGAGAATTCCCGGCTAGCAGCTTCCCTGTGGCGGGGAAGTGCAAACGTACACGTTTTCGGCCGAAAACGCGTTTTCCGGCGAAAACGCACACCACGGCTCTTTCTGAGAAAAAGCAAGCACGGAGGACGAGAACCGCTTTTGCCCTGCGTAGCGTTTCGGGCAGCGGGTAGAACCAGGCAGAGAATTCCCGGCTAGCAGCTTCCCTGTGGCGGGGAAGTGCAAATGTACACGTTTTCGGCCGAAAACGCGTTTTCCGGCGAAAACGCACACCACGGCTCTTTCTGAGAAAAAGCAAGCACGGAGGACGAGAACCGCTTTTGCCCTGCGTAGCGTTCCGGGCAGCGGGCAGAACCAGGCAGAGAATTCCCGGCTAGCAGCTTCCCTGTGGCGGGGAAGTGCAAACGTTCACGTTTTCGGCCGAAAACGCGTTTTCCGGCGAAAACGCACACCACGGCTCTTTCTGAGAAAAAGCAAGCACGGAGGACGAGAACGGCTTTTGCCCTGCGTAGCGTTCCGGGCAGCGGGTAGAACCAGGCAGAGAATTCCCGGCTAGCAGCTTCCCTGTGGTGGGGAAGTGCAAACGTTCACGTTTTCAGCCGAAAACGCGTTTTCCGGCGAAAGCGCTCACCACGGCTCTTTCTAAGAAAAAGCAAGCACGGAGGACGAGAACCGCTTTTGCCCTGCGTAGCTTTCCGGGCAGCGGGTAGAACCAGGCAGAGAATTCCCGGCTAGCAGCTTCCCTGTGGCGGGGAAGTGCAAACGTACACGTTTTCGGCCGAAAACGCGTTTTCCGGCCAAAACGCACACCACGGCTCTTTCTGAGAAAAAGCAAGCACGGAGGACGAGAACCGCTTTTGCCCTGCGTAGCGTTCCGGGCAGCGGGTAGAACCAGGCAGAGAATTCCCGGCTAGCAGCTTCCCTGTGGCGGGGAAGTGCAAACGTACACGTTTTCGGCCGAAAACGCGTTTTCCGGCGAAAACGCACACCACGGCTCTTTCTGAGAAAAAGCAAGCACGGAGGACGAGAACCGCTTTTGCCCTGCGTAGCGTTCCGGGCAGCGGGTAGAACCAGGAGGAGAATTCCCGGCTAGCATCTTCCCTGTGGCGGGGAAGTGCAAACGTACACGTTTTCGGCCGAAAACGCGTTTTCCGGCGAAAACACACACCACGGCTCTTTCTGAGAAAAAGCAAGCACGGAGGACGAGAACCGCTTTTGCCCTGCGTAGCGTTCCGGGCAGCGGGTAGAACCAGGCAGAGAATTCCCGGCTAGCAGCTTCCCTGTGGCGGGGAAGTACAAACGTACACGTTTTCGGCCGAAAACGCGTTTTCCGGCGAAAACGCACACCACGGCTCTTTCTGAGAAAAAGCAAGCACGGAGGACGAGAACGGCTTTTGCCCTGCGTAGCGTTCCGGGCAGCGGGTAGAACCAGGCAGAGAATTCCCGGCTAGCAGCTTCCCTGTGGTGGGGAAGTGCAAACGTACACGTTTTCGGCCGAAAACGCGTTTTCCGGCGAAAACGCACACCACGGCTCTTTCAGAGATAAAGCAAGCACGGAGGACGAGAACCGCTTTTGCCCTGCGTAGCGTTCCGGGCAGCGGGTAGAACCAGGCAGAGAATTCCCGGCTAGCAGCTTCCCTGTGGCGGGGAAGTGCAAACGTACACGTTTTAGGCCGAAAACGCGTTTTCCGGCGAAAACGCACACCACGGCTCTTTCTGAGAAAAAGCAAGCACGGAGGACGAGAACCGCTTTTGCCCTGCGTAGCGTTCCGGGCAGCGGGTAGAACCAGGCAGAGAAGTCCCGGCTAGCAGCTTCCCTGTGGCGGGGAAGTGCAAACGTACACGTTTTCGGCCGAAAACGCGTTTTCCGGCGAAAACGCACACCACGGCTCTTTCTGAGAAAAAGCAAGCACGGAGGACGAGAACCGCTTTTGCCCTGCGCAGCTTTCCGGGCAGCGGGTAGAACCAGGCAGAGAATTCCCGTCTAGCAGCTTCCCTGTGGCGGGGAACTGCAAACGTACACGTTTTCGGCCGAAAACGCGTTTTCAGGCGAAATCGCACACCACGGCTCTTTCTGAGAAAAAGCAAGCACGGAGGACGAGAACCGCTTTTGCCCTGCGTAGCGTTCCGGGCAGCGGGTAGAACCAGGCAGAGAATTCCCGGCTAGCAGCTTCCCTGTGGTGGGGAAGTGCAAACGTTCACGTTTTCGGCCGAAAACGCATTTTCCGGCGAAAACGCACACCACGGCTCTTTCTGAGAAAAAGCAAGCACGGAGGACGAGAACCGCTTTTGCCCTGCGTAGCTTTCCGTGCAGCGGGTAGAACTAGGCAGAGAATTCCCGGCTAGCAGCTTCCCTGTGGCGGGGAAGTGCAAACGTACCCGTTTTCGGCCGAAAACGCGTTTTCCGGCGAAAACGCACACCACGGCTCTTTCTGAGAAAAAGCAAGCACGGAGGACGAGAACCGCTTTTGCCCTGCGTAGCGTTCCGGGCAGCGGGTAGAACCAGGCAGAGAATTCCCGGCTAGCAGCTTCCCTGTGGCGGGGAAGTGCAAACGTACCCGTTTTCGGCCGAAAACGCGTTTTCCGGCGAAAACGCACACCACGGCTCTTTCTGAGAAAAAGCAAGCACGGAGGACGAGAACCGCTTTTGCCCTGCGTAGCGTTCCGGGCAGCGGGTAGAACCAGGCAGAGAATTCCCGGCTAGCAGCTTCCCTGTGGTGGGGAAGTGCAAACGTTCACGTTTTCGGCCGAAAACGCGTTTTCCGGCGAAAGCGCTCACCACGGCTCTTTCTAAGAAAAAGCAAGCACGGAGGACGAGAACCGCTTTTGCCCTGCGTAGCGTTCCGGGCAGCGGGTAGAACCAGGCAGAGAATTCCCGGCTAGCAGCTTCCCTGTGGCGGGGAAGTGCAAACGTACACGTTTTCGGCCGAAAACGCGTTTTCCGGCCAAAACGCACACCACGGCTCTTTCTGAGAAAAAGCAAGCACGGAGGACGAGAACCGCTTTTGCCCTGCGTAGCGTTCCGGGCAGCGGGTAGAACCAGGCAGAGAATTCCCGGCTAGCAGCTTCCCTGTGGCGGGGAAGTGCAAACGTACACGTTTTCGGCCGAAAACGCGTTTTCCGGCGAAAACGCACACCACGGCTCTTTCTGAGAAAAAGCAAGCACGGAGGACGAGAACCGCTTTTGCCCTGCGTAGCGTTCCGGGCAGCGGGTAGAACCAGGCAGAGAATTCCCGGCTAGCAGCTTCCCTGTGGCGGGGAAGTGCAAACGTACACGTTTTCGGCCGAAAACGCGTTTTCCGGCGAAAACACACACCACGGCTCTTTCTGAGAAAAAGCAAGCACGGAGGACGAGAACCGCTTTTGCCCTGCGTAGCGTTCCGGGCAGCGGGTAGAACCAGGCAGAGAATTCCCGGCTAGCAGCTTCCCTGTGGCGGGGAAGTGCAAACGTACACGTTTTCGGCCGAAAACGCGTTTTCCAGCGAAAACGCACACCACGGCTCTTTCTGAGAAAAAGCAAGCACGGAGGACGAGAACGGCTTTTGCCCTGCGTAGCGTTCCGGGCAGCGGGTAGAACCAGGCAGAGAATTCCCGGCTAGCAGCTTCCCTGTGGTGGGGAAGTGCAAACGTACACGTTTTCGGCCGAAAACGCGTTTTCCGGCGAAAACGCACACCACGGCTCTTTCAGAGATAAAGCAAGCACGGAGGACGAGAACCGCTTTTGCCCTGCGTAGCGTTCCGGGCAGCGGGTAGAACCAGGCAGAGAATTCCCGGCTAGCAGCTTCCCTGTGGCGGGGAAGTGCAAACGTACACGTTTTCGGCCGAAAACGCGTTTTCCGGCGAAAACGCACACCACGGCTCTTTCTGAGAAAAAGCAAGCACGGAGGACGAGAACCGCTTTTGCCCTGCGTAGCGTTCCGGGCAGCGGGTAGAACCAGGCAGAGAAGTCCCGGCTAGCAGCTTCCCTGTGGCGGGGAAGTGCAAACGTACACGTTTTCGGCCGAAAACGCGTTTTCTGGCCAAAACGCACACCACGGCTCTTTCTGAGAAAAAGCAAGCACGGAGGACGAGAACCGCTTTTGCCCTGCGCAGCTTTCCGGGCAGCGGGTAGAACCAGGCAGAGAATTCCCGTCTAGCAGCTTCCCTGTGGCGGGGAACTGCAAACGTACACGTTTTCGGCCGAAAACGCGTTTTCAGGCGAAATCGCACACCACGGCTCTTTCTGAGAAAAAGCAAGCACGGAGGACGAGAACCGCTTTTGCCCTGCGTAGCGTTCCGGGCAGCGGGTAGAACCAGGCAGAGAATTCCCGGCTAGCAGCTTCCCTGTGGTGGGGAAGTGCAAACGTTCACGTTTTCGGCCGAAAACGCATTTTCCGGCGAAAACGCACACCACGGCTCTTTCTGAGAAAAAGCAAGCACGGAGGACGAGAACCGCTTTTGCCCTGCGTAGCTTTCCGGGCAGCGGGTAGAACTAGGCAGAGAATTCCCGGCTAGCAGCTTCCCTGTGGCGGGGAAGTGCAAACGTACCCGTTTTCGGCCGAAAACGCGTTTTCCGGCGAAAACGCACACCACGGCTCTTTCTGAGAAAAAGCAAGCACGGAGGACGAGAACCGCTTTTGCCCTGCGTAGCGTTCCGGGCAGCGGGTAGAACCAGGCAGAGAATTCCCGGCTAGCAGCTTCCCTGTGGCGGGGAAGTGCAAACGTACCCGTTTTCGGCCGAAAACGCGTTTTCCGGCGAAAACGCACACCACGGCTCTTTCTGAGAAAAAGCAAGCACGGAGGACGAGAACCGCTTTTGCCCTGCGTAGCGTTCCGGGCAGCGGGTAGAACCAGGCAGAGAATTCCCGGCTAGCAGCTTCCCTGTGGCGGGGAAGTGCAAACGTACCCGTTTTCGGCCGAAAACGCGTTTTCCGGCGAAAACGCACACCACGGCTCTTTCTGAGAAAAAGCAAGCACGGAGGACGAGAACCGCTTTTGCCCTGCGTAGCGTTCCGGGCAGCGGGTAGAACCAGGCAGAGAATTCCCGGCTAGCAGCTTCCCTGTGGCGGGGAAGTGCAAACGTACACGTTTTCGGCCGAAAACGCGTTTTCCGGCGAAAACGCACACCACGGCTCTTTCTGAGAAAAAGCAAGCACGGAGGACGAGAACCGCTTTTGCCCTGCGTAGCGTTCCGGGCAGCGGGTAGAACCAGGCAGAGAATTCCCGGCTAGCAGCTTCCCTGTGGCGGGGAAGTGCAAACGTACCCGTTTTCGGCCGAAAACGCGTTTTCCGGCGAAAACGCACACCACGGCTCTTTCTGAGAAAAAGCAAGCACGGAGGACGAGAACCGCTTTTGCCCTGCGTAGCGTTCCGGGCAGCGGGTAGAACCAGGCAGAGAATTCCCGGCTAGCAGCTTCCCTGTGGCGGGGAAGTGCAAACGTACCCGTTTTCGGACGAAAACGCGTTTTCCGGCGAAAACGCACACCACGGCTCTTTCTGAGAAAAAGCAAGCACGGAGGACGAGAACCGCTTTTGCCCTGCGTAGCGTTCCGGGCAGCGGGTAGAACCAGGCAGAGAATTCCCGGCTAGCAGCTTCCCTGTGGCGGGGAAGTGCAAACGTACACGTTTTCGGCCGAAAACGCGTTTTCCGGCGAAAACGCACACCACGGCTCTTTCTGAGAAAAAGCAAGCACGGAGGACGAGAACCGCTTTTGCCCTGCGTAGCGTTCCGGGCAGCGGGTAGAACCAGGCAGAGAATTCCCGGCTAGCAGCTTCCCTGTGGCGGGGAAGTGCAAACGTACCCGTTTTCGGCCGAAAACGCGTTTTCCGGCGAAAACGCACACCACGGCTCTTTCTGAGAAAAAGCAAGCACGGAGGACGAGAACCGCTTTTGCCCTGCGTAGCGTTCCGGGCAGCGGGTAGAACCAGGCAGAGAATTCCCGGCTAGCAGCTTCCCTGTGGCGGGGAAGTGCAAACGTACACGTTTTCGGCCGAAAACGCGTTTTCCGGCGAAATCGCACACCACGGCTCTTTCTGAGAAAAAGCAAGCACGGAGGACGAGAACGGCTTTTGCCCTGCGTAGCGTTCCGGGCAGCGGGTAGAACCAGGCAGAGAATTCCCGGCTAGCAGCTTCCCTGTGGCGGGGAAGTGCAAACGTACACGTTTTCGGCCGAAAACGCGTTTTCCGGCAAAAACGCACACCACGGCTCTTTCTGAGAAAAAGCAAGCACGGAGGACGAGAACCGCTTTTGCCCTGCGTAGCGTTCAGGGCAGCGGGTAGAACCAGGCAGAGAATTCCCGGCTAGCAGCTTCCCTGTGGCGGGGAAGTGCAAACGTACACGTTTTCGGCCGAAAACGCGTTTTCCGGCGAAAACGCACACCACGGCTCTTTCTGAGAAAAAGCAAGCACGGAGGACGAGAACCGCTTTTGCCCTGCGTAGCGTTCCGGGCAGCGGGTAGAACCAGGCAGAGAATTCCGGGCTAGCAGCTTCCCTGTGGCGGGGAAGTGCAAACGTACACTTTTTCGGCCGAAAACGCGTTTTCCGGCGAAAACGCACACCACGGCTCTTTCTGAGAAAAAGCAAGCACGGAGGACGAGAACCGCTTTTGCCCTGCGTAGCGTTCCGGGCAGCGGGTAGAACCAGGCAGAGAATTCCCGGCTAGCAGCTTCCCTGAGGCGGGGAAGTGCAAACGTACACGTTTTCGGCCGAAAACGCTTTTTCCGGCGAAAACGCACACCACGGCTCTTTCTGAGAAAAAGCAAGCACGGAGGACGAGAACCGCTTTTGCCCTGCGTAGCGTTCCGGGCAGCGGGTAGAACCAGGCAGAGAATTCCCGGCTAGCAGCTTCCCTGTGGCGGGGAAGTGCAAACGTACCCGTTTTCGGCCGAAAACGCGTTTTCCGGCGAAAACGCACACCACGGCTCTTTCTGAGAAAAAGCAAGCACGGAGGACGAGAACCGCTTTTGCCCTGCGTAGCGTTCCGGGCAGCGGGTAGAACCAGGCAGAGAATTCCCGGCTAGCAGCTTCCCTGTGGCGGGGAAGTGCAAACGTACCCGTTTTCGGCCGAAAACGCGTTTTCTGGCCAAAACGCACACCACGGCTCTTTCTGAGAAAAAGCAAGCACGGAGGACGAGAACCGCTTTTGCCCTGCGTAGCGTTCCGGGCAGCGGGTAGAACCAGGCAGAGAATTCCCGGCTAGCAGCTTCCCTGTGGCGGGGAAGTGCAAACGTACCCGTTTTCGGCCGAAAACGCGTTTTCCGGCGAAAACGCACACCACGGCTCTTTCTGAGAAAAAGCAAGCACGGAGGACGAGAACCGCTTTTGCCCTGCGTAGCGTTCCGGGCAGCGGGTAGAACCAGGCAGAGAATTCCCGGCTAGCAGCTTCCCTGTGGCAGGGAAGTGCAAACGTACCCGTTTTCGGCCGAAAACGCGTTTTCCGGCGAAAACGCACACCACGGCTCTTTCTGAGAAAAAGCAAGCACGGAGGACGAGAACCGCTTTTGCCCTGCGTAGCGTTCCGGGCAGCGGGTAGAACCAGGCAGAGAATTCCCGGCTAGCAGCTTCCCTGTGGCGGGGAAGTGCAAACGTACACGTTTTCGGCCGAAAACGCGTTTTCCGGCGAAAACGCACACCACGGCTCTTTCTGAGAAAAAGCAAGCACGGAGGACGAGAACCGCTTTTGCCCTGCGTAGCGTTCCGGGCAGCGGGTAGAACCAGGCAGAGAATTCCCGGCTAGCAGCTTCCCTGTGGCGGGGAAGTGCAAACGTACACGTTTTCGGCCGAAAACGCGTTTTCCGGCGAAAACGCACACCACGGCTCTTTCTGAGAAAAAGCAAGCACGGAGGACGAGAACCGCTTTTGCCCTGCGTAGCGTTCCGGGCAGCGGGTAGAACCAGGCAGAGAATTCCCGGCTAGCAGCTTCCCTGTGGCGGGGAAGTGCAAACGTACCCGTTTTCGGCCGAAAACGCGTTTTCCGGCGAAAACGCACACCACGGCTCTTTCTGAGAAAAAGCAAGCACGGAGGACGAGAACCGCTTTTGCCCTGCGTAGCGTTCCGGGCAGCGGGTAGAACCAGGCAGAGAATTCCCGGCTAGCAGCTTCCCTGTGGCGGGGAAGTGCAAACGTACACGTTTTCGGCCGAAAACGCGTTTTCCGGCGAAAACGCACACCACGGCTCTTTCTGAGAAAAAGCAAGCACGGAGGACGAGAACCGCTTTTGCCCTGCGTAGCGTTCCGGGCAGCGGGTAGAACCAGGCAGAGAATTCCCGGCTAGCAGCTTCCCTGTGGCGGGGAAGTTCAAACGTACCCGTTTTCGGCCGAAAACGCGTTTTCCGGCGAAAACGCACACCACGGCTCTTTCTGAGAAAAAGCAAGCACGGAGGACGAGAACCGCTTTTGCCCTGCGTAGCGTTCCGGGCAGCGGGTAGAACCAGGCAGAGAATTCCCGGCTAGCAGCTTCCCTGTGGCGGGGAAGTGCAAACGTACCCGTTTTCGGCCGAAAACGCGTTTTCCGGCGAAAACGCACACCACGGCTCTTTCTGAGAAAAAGCAAGCACGGAGGACGAGAACCGCTTTTGCCCTGCGTAGCGTTCCGGGCAGCGGGTAGAACCAGGCAGAGAATTCCCGGCTAGCAGCTTCCCTGTGGCGGGGAAGTGCAAACGTACCCGTTTTCGGCCGAAAACGCGTTTTCCGGCGAAAACGCACACCACGGCTCTTTCTGAGAAAAAGCAAGCACGGAGGACGAGAACCGCTTTTGCCCTGCGTAGCGTTCCGGGCAGCGGGTAGAACCAGGCAGAGAATTCCCGGCTAGCAGCTTCCCTGTGGCGGGGAAGTGCAAACGTACCCGTTTTCGGCCGAAAACGCGTTTTCCGGCGAAAACGCACACCACGGCTCTTTCTGAGAAAAAGCAAGCACGGAGGACGAGAACCGCTTTTGCCCTGCGTAGCGTTCCGGGCAGCGAGTAGAACCAGGCAGAGAATTCCCGGCTAGCAGCTTCCCTGTGGCGGGGAAGTGCAAACGTACACGTTTTCGGCCGAAAACGCGTTTTCCGGCGAAATCGCACACCACGGCTCTTTCTGAGAAAAAGCAAGCACGGAGGACGAGAACGGCTTTTGCCCTGCGTAGCGTTCCGGGCAGCGGGTAGAACCAGGCAGAGAATTCCCGGCTAGCAGCTTCCCTGTGGCAGGGAAGTGCAAACGTACACGTTTTCGGCCGAAAACGCGTTTTCCGGCGAAAACGCACACCACGGCTCTTTCTGAGAAAAAGCAAGCACGGAGGACGAGAACCGCCTTTGCCCTGCGTAGCGTTCCGGGCAGCGGGTAGAACCAGGCAGAGAATTCCCGGCTAGCAGCTTCCCTGTGGCGGGGAAGTGCGAACGTACACGTTTTCGACCGAAAACGCGTTTTCCGGCGAAAACGCACACCACGGCTCTTTCTGAGAAAAAGCAAGCACGGAGGACGAGAACCGCTTTTGCCCTGCGTAGCGTTCAGGGCAGCGGGTAGAACCAGGCAGAGAATTCCCGGCTAGCAGCTTCCCTGTGGCGGGGAAGTGCAAACGTACACGTTTTCGGCCGAAAACGCGTTTTCCGGCGAAAACGCACACCACGGCTCTTTCTGAGAAAAAGCAAGCACGGAGGACGAGAACCGCTTTTGCCCTGCGTAGCGTTCCGGGCAGCGGGTAGAACCAGGCAGAGAATTCCCGGCTAGCAGCTTCCCTGTGGCGGGGAAGTGCAAACGTACACGTTTTCGGCCGAAAACGCTTTTTCCGGCGAAAACGCACACCACGGCTCTTTCTGAGAAAAAGCAAGCACGGAGGACGAGAACCGCTTTTGCCCTGCGTAGCGTTCCGGGCAGCGGGTAGAACCAGGCAGAGAATTCCCGGCTAGCAGCTTCCCTGTGGCGGGGAAGTGCAAACGTACACGTTTTCGGCCGAAAACGCGTTTTCCGGCGAAAACGCACACCACGGCTCTTTCTGAGAAAAAGCAAGCACGGAGGACGAGAACCGCTTTTGCCCTGCGTAGCGTTCCGGGCAGCGGGTAGAACCAGGCAGAGAATTCCCGGCTAGCAGCTTCCCTGTGGCGGGGAAGTGCAAACGTACACGTTTTCGGCCGAAAACGCGTTTTCCGGCAAAAACGCACACCACGGCTCTTTCTGAGAAAAAGCAAGCACGGAGGACGAGAACCGCTTTTGCCCTGCGTAGCGTTCCGGGCAGCGGGTAGAACCAGGCAGAGAATTCCCGGCTAGCAGCTTCCCTGTGGCGGGGAAGTGCAAACGTACACGTTTTTGGCCGAAAACGCGTTTTCCGGCGAAAACGCACACCACGGCTCTTTCTGAGAAAAAGCAAGCACGGAGGACGAGAACCGCTTTTGCCCTGCGTAGCGTTCCGGGCAGCGGGTAGAACCAGGCAGAGAATTCCCGGCTAGCAGCTTCCCTGTGGCGGGGAAGTGCAAACGTACACGTTTTCGGCCGAAAACGCGTTTTCCGGCGAAAACACACACCACGGCACTTTCTGAGAAAAAGCAAGCACGGAGGACGAGAACCGCTTTTGCCCTGCGTAGCGTTCCGGGCAGCGGGTAGAACCAGGCAGAGAATTCCCGGCTAGCAGCTTCCCTGTGGCGGGGAAGTGCAAACGTACACGTTTTCGGCCGAAAACGCGTTTTCCGGCGAAAACGCACACCACGGCTCTTTCTGAGAAAAAGCAAGCACGGAGGACGAGAACCGCTTTTGCCCTGCGTAGCGTTCCGGGCAGCGGGTAGAACCAGGCAGAGAATTCCCGGCTAGCAGCTTCCCTGTGGCGGGGAAGTGCGAACGTACACGTTTTCGGCCGAAAACGCGTTTTCCGGCGAAAACGCACACCACGGCTCTTTCTGAGAAAAAGCAAGCACGGAGGACGAGAACCGCTTTTGCCCTGCGTAGCGTTCCGGGCAGCGGGTAGAACCAGGCAGAGAATTCCCGGCTAGCAGCTTCCCTGTGGCGGGGAAGTGCGAACGTACACGTTTTCGGCCGAAAACGCGTTTTCCGGCGAAAACGCACACCACGGCTCTTTCTGAGAAAAAGCAAGCACGGAGGACGAGAACCGCTTTTGCCCTGCGTAGCGTTCCGGGCAGCGGGTAGAACCAGGCAGAGAATTCCCGGCTAGCAGCTTCCCTGTGGCGGGGAAGTGCAAAGGTACACGTTTTCGGCCGAAAACGCGTTTTCCGGCGAAAACGCACACCATGGCTCTTTCTGAGAAAAAGCAAGCACGGAGGACGAGAACCGCTTTTGCCCTGCGTAGCGTTCCGGGCAGCGGGTAGAACCAGGCAGAGAATTCCCGGCTAGCATCTTCCCTGTGGCGGGGAAGTGCAAACGTACACGTTTTCGGCCGAAAACGCGTTTTCCGGCGAAAACACACACCACGGCTCTTTCTGAGAAAAAGCAAGCACGGAGGACGAGAACCGCTTTTGCCCTGCGTAGCGTTCCGGGCAGCGGGTAGAACCAGGCAGAGAATTCCCGGCTAGCAGCTTCCCTGTGGCGGGGAAGTGCAAACGTACACGTTTTCGGCCGAAAACGCGTTTTCCGGCGAAAATGCACACCACGGCTCTTTCTGAGAAAAAGCAAGCACGGAGGACGAGAACCGCTTTTGCCCTGCGTAGCGTTCCGGGCAGCGGGTAGAACCAGGCAGAGAATTCCCGGCTAGCAGCTTCCCTGTGGCGGGGAAGTGCAAACGTACACGTTTTCGGCCGAAAACGCGTTTTCCGGCGAAAACGCACACCACGGCTCTTTCTGAGAAAAAGCAAGCACGGAGGACGAGAACCGCTTTTGCCCTGCGTAGCTTTCCGGGCAGCGGGTAGAACCAGGCAGAGAATTCCCGTCTAGCAGCTTCCCTGTGGCGGGGAAGTGCAAACGTACACGTTTTCGGCCGAAAACGCGTTTTCCGGCGAAAACGCACACCACGGCTCTTTCTGAGAAAAAGCAAGCACGGAGGACGAGAACCGCTTTTGCCCTGCGTAGCGTTCCGGGCAGCGGGTAGAACCAGGCAGAGAATTCCCGGCTAGCAGCTTCCCTGTGGTGGGGAAGTGCAAACGTTCACGTTTTCGGCCGAAAACGCGTTTTCCGGCGAAAACGCACACCACGGCTCTTTCTGAGAAAAAGCAAGCACGGAGGACGAGAACCGCTTTTGCCCTGCGTAGCTTTCCGGGCAGCGGGTAGAACCAGGCAGAGAATTCCCGGCTAGCAGCTTCCCTGTGGCGGGGAAGTGCAAACGTACACGTTTTCGGCCGAAAACGCGTTTTCCGGCGAAAACGCACACCACGGCTCTTTCTGAGAAAAAGCAAGCACGGAGGACGAGAACCGCTTTTGCCCTGCGTAGCGTTCAGGGCAGCGGGTAACACCAGGCAGAGAATTCCCGGCTAGCAGCTTCCCTGTGGCGAGGAAGTGCAAACGTACCCGTTTTCGGCCGAAAACGCGTTTTCCGGCGAAAACGCACACCACGGCTCTTTCTGAGAAAAAGCAAGCACGGAGGACGAGAACCGCTTTTGCCCTGCGTAGCGTTCCGGGCAGCGGGTAGAACCAGGCAGAGAATTCCCGGCTAGCAGCTTCCCTGTGGCGGGGAAGTGCAAACGTACCCGTTTTCGGCCGAAAACGCGTTTTCCGGCGAAAACGCACACCACTGCTCTTTCTGAGAAAAAGCAAGCACGGAGGACGAGAACCGCTTTTGCCCTGCGTAGCTTTCCGGGCAGCGGGTAGAACCAGGCAGAGAATTCCCGGCTAGCAGCTTCCCTGTGGCGGGGAAGTGCAAACGTACACGTTTTCGGCCGAAAACGCGTTTTCCGGCGAAAACGCACACCACGGCTCTTTCTGAGAAAAAGCAAGCACGGAGGACGAGAACCGCTTTTGCCCTGCGTAGCGTTCCGGGCAGCGGGTAGAACCAGGCAGAGAATTCCCGGCTAGCAGCTTCCCTGTGGTGGGGAAGTGCAAACGTTCACGTTTTCGGCCGAAAACGCGTTTTCCGGCGAAAACGCACACCACGGCTCTTTCTGAGAAAAAGCAAGCACGGAGGACGAGAACGGCTTTTGCCCTGCGTAGCGTTCCGGGCAGCGGGTAGAACCAGGCAGAGAATTCCCGTCTAGCAGCTTCCCTGTGGCGGGGAAGTGCAAACGTACACGTTTTCGGCCGAAAACGCGTTTTCCGGCGAAAACGCACACCACGGCTCTTTCTGAGAAAAAGCAAGCACGGAGGACGAGAACCGCTTTTGCCCTGCGTAGCGTTCCGGGCAGCGGGTAGAACCAGGCAGAGAATTCCCGGCTAGCAGCTTCCCTGTGGCGGGGAAGTGCAAACGTACCCGTTTTCGGCCGAAAACGCGTTTTCCGGCCAAAACGCACACCACGGCTCTTTCTGAGAAAAAGCAAGCACGGAGGACGAGAACCGCTTTTGCCCTGCGTAGCGTTCCGGGCAGCGGGTAGAACCAGGCAGAGAATTCCCGGCTAGCAGCTTCCCTGTGGCGGGGAAGTGCAAACGTACACGTTTTCGGCCGAAAACGCGTTTTCCGGCGAAAACGCACACCACGGCTCTTTCTGAGAAAAAGCAAGCACGGAGGACGAGAACCGCTTTTGCCCTGCGTAGCGTTCCGGGCAGCGGGTAGAACCAGGCAGAGAATTCCCGGCTAGCAGCTTCCCTGTGGCGGGGAAGTGCAAACGTACACGTTTTCGGCCGAAAACGCGTTTTCCGGCGAAAATGCACACCACGGCTCTTTCTGAGAAAAAGCAAGCACGGAGGACGAGAACCGCTTTTGCCCTGCGTAGCGTTCCGGGCAGCGGGTAGAACCAGGCAGAGAATTCCCGGCTAGCAGCTTCCCTGTGGCGGGGAAGTGCAAACGTACCCGTTTTCGGCCGAAAACGCGTTTTCCGGCGAAAACGCACACCACGGCTCTTTCTGAGAAAAAGCAAGCACGGAGGACGAGAACCGCTTTTGCCCTGCGTAGCTTTCCGGGCAGCGGGTAGAACCAGGCAGAGAATTCCCGTCTAGCAGCTTCCCTGTGGCGGGGAACTGCAAACGTACACGTTTTCGGCCGAAAACGCGTTTTCCGGCGAAAACGCACACCACGGCTCTTTCTGAGAAAAAGCAAGCACGGAGGACGAGAACCGCTTTTGCCCTGCGTAGCGTTCCGGGCAGCGGGTAGAACCAGGCAGAGAATTCCCGGCTAGCAGCTTCCCTGTGGCGGGGAAGTGCAAACGTACCCGTTTTCGGCCGAAAACGCGTTTTCCGGCGAAAACGCACACCACTGCTCTTTCTGAGAAAAAGCAAGCACGGAGGACGAGAACCGCTTTTGCCCTGCGTAGCTTTCCGGGCAGCGGGTAGAACCAGGCAGAGAATTCCCGGCTAGCAGCTTCCCTGTGGCGGGGAAGTGCAAACGTACACGTTTTCGGCCGAAAACGCGTTTTCCGGCGAAAACGCACACCACGGCTCTTTCTGAGAAAAAGCAAGCACGGAGGACGAGAACCGCTTTTGCCCTGCGTAGCGTTCCGGGCAGCGGGTAGAACCAGGCAGAGAATTCCCGGCTAGCAGCTTCCCTGTGGTGGGGAAGTGCAAACGTTCACGTTTTCGGCCGAAAACGCGTTTTCCGGCGAAAACGCACACCACGGCTCTTTCTGAGAAAAAGCAAGCACGGAGGACGAGAACCGCTTTTGTCCTGCGTAGCGTTCCGGGCAGCGGGTAGAACCAGGCAGAGAATTCCCGGCTAGCAGCTTCCCTGTGGCGGGGAAGTGCAAACGTACACGTTTTCGGCCGAAAACGCGTTTTCCGGCGAAAACGCACACCACGGCTCTTTCTGAGAAAAAGCAAGCACGGAGGACGAGAACCGCTTTTGCCCTGCGTAGCGTTCCGGGCAGCGGGTAGAACCAGGCAGAGAATTCCCGGCTAGCAGCTTCCCTGTGGCGGGGAAGTGCAAACGTACCCGTTTTCGGCCGAAAACGCGTTTTCCGGCCAAAACGCACACCACGGCTCTTTCTGAGAAAAAGCAAGCACGGAGGACGAGAACCGCTTTTGCCCTGCGTAGCGTTCCGGGCAGCGGGTAGAACCAGGCAGAGAATTCCCGGCTAGCAGCTTCCCTGTGGCGGGGAAGTGCAAACGTACACGTTTTCGGCCAAAAACGCGTTTTCCGGCGAAAACGCACACCACTGCTCTTTCTGAGAAAAAGCAAGCACGGAGGACGAGAACCGATTTTGCCCTGCGTAGCTTTCCGGGCAGCGGGTAGAACCAGGCAGAGAATTCCCGGCTAGCAGCTTCCCTGTGGCGGGGAAGTGCAAACGTACACGTTTTCGGCCGAAAACGCGTTTTCCGGCGAAAACGCACACCACGGCTCTTTCTGAGAAAAAGCAAGCACGGAGGACGAGAACCGCTTTTGCCCTGCGTAGCGTTCCGGGCAGCGGGTAGAACCAGGCAGAGAATTCCCGGCTAGCAGCTTCCCTGTGGCGGGGAAGTGCAAACGTACACATTTTCGGCCGAAAACGCGTTTTCCGGCGAAAACGCACACCACGGCTCTTTCTGAGAAAAAGCAAGCACGGAGGACGAGAACCGCTTTTGTCCTGCGTAGCGTTCCGGGCAGCGGGTAGAACCAGGCAGAGAATTCCCGGCTAGCAGCTTCCCTGTGGCGGGGAAGTGCGAACGTACACGTTTTCGGCCGAAAACGCGTTTTCCGGCGAAAACGCACACCACGGCTCTTTCTGAGAAAAAGCAAGCACGGAGGACGAGAACCGCTTTTGCCCTGCGTAGCGTTCCGGGCAGCGGGTAGAACCAGGCAGAGAATTCCCGGCTAGCAGCTTCCCTGTGGCGGGGAAGTGCAAACGTACACGTTTTCGGCCGAAAACGCGTTTTCCGGCGAAAACGCACACCACGGCTCTTTCTGAGAAAAAGCAAGCACGGAGGACGAGAACCGCTTTTGCCCTGCGTAGCGTTCCGGGCAGCGGGTAGAACCAGGCAGAGAATTCCCGGCTAGCAGCTTCCCTGTGGCGGGGAAGTGCAAACGTACACGTTTTCGGCCGAAAACGCGTTTTCCGGCGAAAACGCACACCACGGCTCTTTCTGAGAAAAAGCAAGCACGGAGGACGAGAACCGCTTTTGCCCTGCGTAGCGTTCCGGGCAGCGGGTAGAACCAGGCAGAGAATTCCCGGCTAGCAGCTTCCCTGTGGTGGGGAAGTGCAAACGTTCACGTTTTCGGCCGAAAACGCGTTTTCCGGCGAAAACGCACACCACGGCTCTTTCTGAGAAAAAGCAAGCACGGAGGACGAGAACCGCTTTTGCCCTGCGTAGCGTTCCGGGCAGCGGGTAGAACCAGGCAGAGAATTCCCGGCTAGCAGCTTCCCTGTGGCGGGGAAGTGCAAACGTACACGTTTTCGGCCGAAAACGCGTTTTCCGGCGAAAACGCACACCACGGCTCTTTCTGAGAAAAAGCAAGCACGGAGGACGAGAACCGCTTTTGCCCTGCGTAGCGTTCCGGGCAGCGGGTAGAACCAGGCAGAGAATTCCCGGCTAGCAGCTTCCCTGTGGCGGGGAAGTGCAAACGTACACGTTTTCGGCCGAAAACGCGTTTTCCGGCGAAAACGCACACCACGGCTCTTTCTGAGAAAAAGCAAGCACGGAGGACGAGAACCGCTTTTGCCCTGCGTAGCGTTCCGGGCAGCGGGTAGAACCAGGCAGAGAATTCCCGGCTAGCAGCTTCCCTGTGGCGGGGAAGTGCAAACGTACACGTTTTCGGCCGAAAACGCGTTTTCCGGCGAAAACGCACACCACGGCTCTTTCTGAGAAAAAGCAAGCACGGAGGACGAGAACCGCTTTTGCCCTGCGTAGCGTTCCGGGCAGCGGGTAGAACCAGGCAGAGAATTCCCGGCTAGCAGCTTCCCTGTGGCGGGGAAGTGCAAACGTACACGTTTTCGGCCGAAAACGCGTTTTCCGGCGAAAACGCACACCACGGCTCTTTCTGAGAAAAAGCAAGCACGGAGGACGAGAACCGCTTTTGCCCTGCGTAGCTTTCCGGGCAGCGGGTAGAACCAGGCAGAGAATTCCCGGCTAGCAGCTTCCCTGTGGCGGGGAAGTGCAAACGTACACGTTTTCGGCCGAAAACGCGTTTTCCGGCGAAAACGCACACCACGGCTCTTTCTGAGAAAAAGCAAGCACGGAGGACGAGAACCGCTTTTGCCCTGCGTAGCGTTCCGGGCAGCGGGTAGAACCAGGCAGAGAATTCCCGGCTAGCAGCTTCCCTGTGGCGGGGAAGTGCGAACGTACACGTTTTCGGCCGAAAACGCGTTTTCCGGCGAAAACGCACACCACTGCTCTTTCTGAGAAAAAGCAAGCACGGAGGACGAGAACCGCTTTTGCCCTGCGTAGCTTTCCGGGCAGCGGGTAGAACCAGGCAGAGAATTCCCGGCTAGCAGCTTCCCTGTGGCGGGGAAGTGCAAACGTACACGTTTTCGGCCGAAAACGCGTTTTCCGGCGAAAACGCACACCACGGCTCTTTCTGAGAAAAAGCAAGCACGGAGGACGAGAACCGCTTTTGCCCTGCGTAGCGTTCCGGGCAGCGGGTAGAACCAGGCAGAGAATTCCCGGCTAGCAGCTTCCCTGTGGCGGGGAAGTGCAAACGTACACGTTTTCGGCCGAAAACGCGTTTTCCGGCGAAAACGCACACCACGGCTCTTTCTGAGAAAAAGCAAGCACGGAGGACGAGAACCGCTTTTGTCCTGCGTAGCGTTCCGGGCATCGGGTAGAACCAGGCAGAGAATTCCCGGCTAGCAGCTTCCCTGTGGCGGGGAAGTGCAAACGTACACGTTTTCGGCCGAAAACGCGTTTTTCGGTGAAAACGCACACCACGGCTCTTTCTGAGAAAAAGCAAGCACGGAGGACGAGAACCGCTTTTGCCCTGCGTAGCGTTCCGGGCAGCGGGTAGAACCAGGCAGAGAATTCCCGGCTAGCAGCTTCCCTGTGGCGGGGAAGTGCAAACGTACACGTTTTCGGCCGAAAACGCGTTTTCCGGCGAAAACGCACACCACGGCTCTTTCTGAGAAAAAGCAAGCACGGAGGACGAGAACCGCTTTTGCCCTGCGTAGCGTTCCGGGCAGCGGGTAGAACCAGGCAGAGAATTCCCGGCTAGCAGCTTCCCTGTGGCGGGGAAGTGCAAACGTACCCGTTTTCGGCCGAAAACGCGTTTTCCGGCGAAAACGCACACCACGGCTCTTTCTGAGAAAAAGCAAGCACGGAGGACGAGAACCGCTTTTGCCCTGCGTAGCGTTCCGGGCAGCGGGTAGAACCAGGCAGAGAATTCCCGGCTAGCAGCTTCCCTGTGGTGGGGAAGTGCAAACGTTCACGTTTTCGGCCGAAAACGCGTTTTCCGGCGAAAACGCACACCACGGCTCTTTCTGAGAAAAAGCAGGCACGGAGGACGAGAACCGCTTTTGCCCTGCGTAGCGTTCCGGGCAGCGGGTAGAACCAGGCAGAGAATTCCCGGCTAGCAGCTTCCCTGTGGCGGGGAAGTGCAAACGTACACGTTTTCGGCCGAAAACGCGTTTTCCGGCGAAAACGCACACCACGGCTCTTTCTGAGAAAAAGCAAGCACGGAGGACGAGAACCGCTTTTGCCCTGCGTAGCGTTCCGGGCAGCGGGTAGAACCAGGCAGAGAATTCCCGGCTAGCAGCTTCCCTGTGGCGGGGAAGTGCGAACGTACACGTTTTCGGCCGAAAATGCGTTTTCCGGCGAAAACGCACACCACGGCTCTTTCTGAGAAAAAGCAAGCACGGAGGACGAGAACCGCTTTTGCCCTGCGTAGCGTTCCGGGCAGCGGGTAGAACCAGGCAGAGAATTCCCGGCTAGCAGCTTCCCTGTGGCGGGGAAGTGCAAACGTACACGTTTTCGGCCGAAAACGCGTTTTCCGGCGAAAACGCACACCACGGCTCTTTCTGAGAAAAAGCAAGCACGGAGGACGAGAACCGCTTTTGCCCTGCGTAGCGTTCCGGGCAGCGGGTAGAACCAGGCAGAGAATTCCCGGCTAGCAGCTTCCCTGTGGTGGGGAAGTGCAAACGTTCACGTTTTCGGCCGAAAACGCGTTTTCCGGCGAAAACGCACACCACGGCTCTTTCTGAGAAAAAGCAAGCACGGAGGACGAGAACCGCTTTTGCCCTGCGTAGCGTTCCGGGCAGCGGGTAGAACCAGGCAGAGAATTCCCGGCTAGCAGCTTCCCTGTGGCGGGGAAGTGCAAACGTACACGTTTTCGGCCGAAAACGCGTTTTCCGGCGAAAACGCACACCACGGCTCTTTCTGAGAAAAAGCAAGCACGGAGGACGAGAACCGCTTTTGCCCTGCGTAGCGTTCCGGGCAGCGGGTAGAACCAGGCAGAGAATTCCCGGCTAGCAGCTTCCCTGTGGCGGGGAAGTGCGAACGTACACGTTTTCGGCCGAAAACGCGTTTTCCGGCGAAAACGCACACCACGGCTCTTTCTGAGAAAAAGCAGGCACGGAGGACGAGAACCGCTTTTGCCCTGCGTAGCGTTCCGGGCAGCGGGTAGAACCAGGCAGAGAATTCCCGGCTAGCAGCTTCCCTGTGGCGGGGAAGTGCGAACGTACACGTTTTCGGCCGAAAACGCGTTTTCCGGCGAAAACGCACACCACTGCTCTTTCTGAGAAAAAGCAAGCACGGAGGACGAGAACCGCTTTTGCCCTGCGTAGCGTTCCGGGCAGCGGGTAGAACCAGGCAGAGAATTCCCGGCTAGCAGCTTCCCTGTGGCGGGGAAGTGCGAACGTACACGTTTTCGGCCGAAAACGCGTTTTCCGGCGAAAACGCACACCACGGCTCTTTCTGAGAAAAAGCAAGCACGGAGGACGAGAACCGCTTTTGCCCTGCGTAGCGTTCCGGGCAGCGGGTAGAACCAGGCAGAGAATTCCCGGCTAGCAGCTTCCCTGTGGCGGGGAAGTGCAAACGTACACGTTTTCGGCCGAAAACGCGTTTTCCGGCGAAAACGCACACCACGGCTCTTTCTGAGAAAAAGCAAGCACGGAGGACGAGAACCGCTTTTGTCCTGCGTAGCGTTCCGGGCAGCGGGTAGAACCAGGCAGAGAATTCCCGGCTAGCAGCTTCCCTGTGGCGGGGAAGTGCAAACGTACACGTTTTCGGCCGAAAACGCGTTTTTCGGTGAAAACGCACACCACGGCTCTTTCTGAGAAAAAGCAAGCACGGAGGACGAGAACCGCTTTTGCCCTGCGTAGCGTTCCGGGCAGCGGGTAGAACCAGGCAGAGAATTCCCGGCTAGCAGCTTCCCTGTGGCGGGGAAGTGCAAACGTACACGTTTTCGGCCGAAAACGCGTTTTCCGGCGAAAACGCACACCACGGCTCTTTCTGAGAAAAAGCAAGCACGGAGGACGAGAACCGCTTTTGCCCTGCGTAGCGTTCCGGGCAGCGGGTAGAACCAGGCAGAGAATTCCCGGCTAGCAGCTTCCCTGTGGCGGGGAAGTGCAAACGTACACGTTTTCGGCCGAAAACGCGTTTTCCGGCGAAAACGCACACCACGGCTCTTTCTGAGAAAAAGCAAGCACGGAGGACGAGAACCGCTTTTGCCCTGCGTAGCGTTCCGGGCAGCGGGTAGAACCAGGCAGAGAATTCCCGGCTAGCAGCTTCCCTGTGGCGGGGAAGTGCAAACGTACACGTTTTCGGCCGAAAACGCGTTTTCCGGCGAAAACGCACACCACGGCTCTTTCTGAGAAAAAGCAAGCACGGAGGACGAGAACCGCTTTTGCCCTGCGTAGCGTTCCGGGCAGCGGGTAGAACCAGGCAGAGAATTCCCGGCTAGCAGCTTCCCTGTGGTGGGGAAGTGCAAACGTTCACGTTTTCGGCCGAAAACGCGTTTTCCGGCGAAAACGCACACCACGGCTCTTTCTGAGAAAAAGCAAGCACGGAGGACGAGAACCGCTTTTGCCCTGCGTAGCGTTCCGGGCAGCGGGTAGAACCAGGCAGAGAATTCCCGGCTAGCAGCTTCCCTGTGGCGGGGAAGTGCGAACGTACACGTTTTCGGCCGAAAACGCGTTTTCCGGCGAAAACGCACACCACGGCTCTTTCTGAGAAAAAGCAGGCACGGAGGACGAGAACCGCTTTTGCCCTGCGTAGCGTTCCGGGCAGCGGGTAGAACCAGGCAGAGAATTCCCGGCTAGCAGCTTCCCTGTGGCGGGGAAGTGCAAACGTACACGTTTTCGGCCGAAAACGCGTTTTCCGGCGAAAACGCACACCACGGCTCTTTCTGAGAAAAAGCAAGCACGGAGGACGAGAACCGCTTTTGCCCTGCGTAGCTTTCCGGGCAGCGGGTAGAACCAGGCAGAGAATTCCCGGCTAGCAGCTTCCCTGTGGCGGGGAAGTGCAAACGTACACGTTTTCGGCCGAAAACGCGTTTTCCGGCGAAAACGCACACCACGGCTCTTTCTGAGAAAAAGCAAGCACGGAGGACGAGAACGGCTTTTGCCCTGCGTAGCGTTCCGGGCAGCGGGTAGAACCAGGCAGAGAATTCCCGGCTAGCAGCTTCCCTGTGGCGGGGAAGTGCAAACGTACCCGTTTTCGGCCGAAAACGCGTTTTCCGGCGAAAACGCACACCACGGCTCTTTCTGAGAAAAAGCAAGCACGGAGGACGAGAACCGCTTTTGCCCTGCGTAGCGTTCCGGGCAGCGGGTAGAACCAGGCAGAGAATTCCCGGCTAGCAGCTTCCCTGTGGCGGGGAAGTGCGAACGTACACGTTTTCGGCCGAAAACGCGTTTTCCGGCGAAAACGCACACCACGGCTCTTTCTGAGAAAAAGCAAGCACGGAGGACGAGAACCGCTTTTGCCCTGCGTAGCGTTCCGGGCAGCGGGTAGAACCAGGCAGAGAATTCCCGGCTAGCAGCTTCCCTGTGGCGGGGAAGTGCGAACGTACACGTTTTCGGCCGAAAACGCGTTTTCCGGCGAAAACGCACACCACGGCTCTTTCTGAGAAAAAGCAAGCACGGAGGACGAGAACGGCTTTTGCCCTGCGTAGCGTTCCGGGCAGCGGGTAGAACCAGGCAGAGAATTCCCGGCTAGCAGCTTCCCTGTGGCGGGGAAGTGCGAACGTACACGTTTTCGGCCGAAAACGCGTTTTCCGGCGAAAACGCACACCACGGCTCTTTCTGAGAAAAAGCAAGCACGGAGGACGAGAACCGCTTTTGCCCTGCGTAGCGTGCCGGGCAGCGGGTAGAACCAGGCAGAGAATTCCCGGCTAGCAGCTTCCCTGTGGCGGGGAAGTGCGAACGCACACGTTTTCGGCCGAAAACGCGTTTTCCGGCGAAAACGCACACCATGGCTCTTTCTGAGAAAAAGCAAGCACGGAGGACGAGAACGGCTTTTGCCCTGCGTAGCGTTCCGGGCAGCGGGTAGAACCAGGCAGAGAATTCCCGGCTAGCAGCTTCCCTGTGGCGGGGAAGTGCGAACGTACACGTTTTCGGCCGAAAACGCGTTTTCCGGCGAAAACGCACACCACGGCTCTTTCTGAGAAAAAGCAAGCACGGAGGACGAGAACCGCTTTTGCCCTGCGTAGCGTTCCGGGCAGCGGGTAGAACCAGGCAGAGAATTCCCGGCTAGCAGCTTCTCTGTGGCGGGGAAGTGCGAACGTACCCGTTTTCGGCCGAAAACGCGTTTTCCGGCGAAAACGCACACCACGGCTCTTTCTGAGAAAAAGCAAGCACGGAGGACGAGAACCGCTTTTGCCCTGCGTAGCGTTCCGGGCAGCGGGTAGAACCAGGCAGAGAATTCCCGGCTAGCAGCTTCCCTGTGGCGGGGAAGTGCGAACGTACACGTTTTCGGCCGAAAACGCGTTTTCCGGCGAAAACGCACACCACGGCTCTTTCTGAGAAAAAGCAAGCACGGAGGACGAGAACGGCTTTTGCCCTGCGTAGCGTTCCGGGCAGCGGGTAGAACCAGGCAGAGAATTCCCGGCTAGCAGCTTCCCTGTGGCGGGGAAGTGCGAACATACACGTTTTCGGCCGAAAACGCGTTTTCTGGCGAAAACGCACACCACGGCTCTTTCTGAGAAAAAGCAAGCACGGAGGACGAGAACGGCTTTTGCCCTGCGTAGCGTTCCGGGCAGCGGGTAGAACCAGGCAGAGAATTCCCGGCTAGCAGCTTCCCTGTGGCGGGGAAGTGCGAACGTACACGTTTTCGGCCGAAAACGCGTTTTCCGGCGAAAACGCACACCACGGCTCTTTCTGAGAAAAAGCAAGCACGGAGGACGAGAACGGCTTTTGCCCTGCGTAGCGTGCCGGGCAGCGGGTAGAACCAGGCAGAGAATTCCCGGCTAGCAGCTTCCCTGTGGCGGGGAAGTGCGAACGTACACGTTTTCGGCCGAAAACGCGTTTTCCGGCGAAAACGCACACCACGGCTCTTTCTGAGAAAAAGCAAGCACGGAGGACGAGAACCGCTTTTGCCCTGCGTAGCGTGCCGGGCAGCGGGTAGAACCAGGCAGAGAATTCCCGGCTAGCAGCTTCCCTGTGGCGGGGAAGTGCAAACGTACACGTTTTCGGCCGAAAACGCGTTTTCCGGCGAAAACGCACACCACGGCTCTTTCTGAGAAAAAGCAAGCACGGAGGACGAGAACCGCTTTTGCCCTGCGTAGCGTTCCGGGCAGCGGGTAGAACCAGGCAGAGAATTCCCGGCTAGCAGCTTCCCTGTGGCGGGGAAGTGCAAACGTACACGTTTTCGGCCGAAAACGCGTTTTCCGGCGAAAACGCACACCACGGCTCTTTCTGAGAAAAAGCAAGCACGGAGGACGAGAACCGCTTTTGCCCTGCGTAGCTTTCCGGGCAGCGGGTAGAACCAGGCAGAGAATTCCCGGCTAGCAGCTTCCCTGTGGCGGGGAAGTGCAAACGTACCCGTTTTCGGCCGAAAACGCGTTTTCCGGCGAAAACGCACACCACGGCTCTTTCTGAGAAAAAGCAAGCACGGAGGACGAGAACCGCTTTTGCCCTGCGTAGCGTTCCGGGCAGCGGGTAGAACCAGGCAGAGAATTCCCGGCTAGCAGCTTCCCTGTGGCGGGGAAGTGCAAACGTACACGTTTTCGGCCGAAAACGCGTTTTCCGGCGAAATCGCACACCACGGCTCTTTCTGAGAAAAAGCAAGCACGGAGGACGAGAACCGCTTTTGCCCTGCGTAGCGTTCCGGGCAGCGGGTAGAACCAGGCAGAGAATTCCCGGCTAGCAGCTTCCCTGTGGCGGGGAAGTGCAAACGTACACGTTTTCGGCCGAAAACGCGTTTTCCGGCGAAAACGCACACCACGGCTCTTTCTGAGAAAAAGCAAGCACGGAGGACGAGAACCGCTTTTGCCCTGCGTAGCGTTCCGGGCAGCGGGTAGAACCAGGCAGAGAATTCCCGGCTAGCAGCTTCCCTGTGGCGGGGAAGTGCAAACGTACACGTTTTCGTCCGAAAACGCGTTTTCCGGCGAAAACGCACACCACGGCTCTTTCTGAGAAAAAGCAAGCACGGAGGACGAGAACCGCTTTTGCCCTGCATAGCGTTCCGGGCAGCGGGTAAAACCAGGCAGAGAATTCCCGGCTAGCAGCTTCCCTGTGGCGGGGAAGTGCAAACGTACCCGTTTTCGGCCGAAAACGCGTTTTCCGGCGAAAACGCACACCACGGCTCTTTCTGAGAAAAAGCAAGCACGGAGGACGAGAACCGCTTTTGCCCTGCGTAGCGTTCCGGGCAGCGGGTAGAACCAGGCAGAGAATTCCCGGCTAGCAGCTTCCCTGTGGCGGGGAAGTGCAAACGTACACGTTTTCGGCCGAAAACGCGTTTTCCGGCGAAAACGCACACCACGGCTCTTTCTGAGAAAAAGCAAGCACGGAGGACGAGAACGGCTTTTGCCCTGCGTAGCGTTCCGGGCAGCGGGTAGAACCAGGCAGAGAATTCCCGGCTAGCAGCTTCCCTGTGGCGGGGAAGTGCAAACGTACACGTTTTCGGCCGAAAACGCGTTTTCCGGCGAAAACGCACACCACGGCTCTTTCTGAGAAAAAGCAAGCACGGAGGACGAGAACCGCTTTTGCCCTGCGTAGCGTTCCGGGCAGCGGGTAGAACCAGGCAGAGAATTCCCGGCTAGCAGCTTCCCTGTGGCGGGGAAGTGCAAACGTACACGTTTTCGGCCGAAAACGCGTTTTCCGGCGAAAACGCACACCACGGCTCTTTCTGAGAAAAAGCAAGCACGGAGGACGAGAACCGCTTTTGCCCTGCATAGCGTTCCGGGCAGCGGGTAGAACCAGGCAGAGAATTCCCGCCTAGCAGCTTCCCTGTGGCGGGGAAGTGCAAACGTTCACGTTTTCGGCCGAAAACGCGTTTTCCGGCGAAAACGCACACCACGGCTCTTTCTGAGAAAAAGCAAGCACGGAGGACGAGAACCGCTTTTGCCCTGCGTAGCTTTCCGGGCAGCGGGTAGAACCAGGCAGAGAATTCCCGGCTAGCAGCTTCCCTGTGGCGGGGAAGTGCAAACGTACACGTTTTCGGCCGAAAACGCGTTTTCCGGCGAAAACGCACACCACGGCTCTTTCTGAGAAAAAGCAAGCACGGAGGACGAGAACCGCTTTTGCCCTGCGTAGCGTTCCGGGCAGCGGGTAGAACCAGGCAGAGAATTCCCGGCTAGCAGCTTCCCTGTGGCGGGGAAGTGCAAACGTACACGTTTTCGGCCGAAAACGCGTTTTCCGGCGAAAACGCACACCACGGCTCTTTCTGAGAAAAAGCAAGCACGGAGGACGAGAACCGCTTTTGCCCTGCGTAGCGTTCCGGGCAGCGGGTAGAACCAGGCAGAGAATTCCCGGCTAGCAGCTTCCCTGTGGCGGGGAAGTGCAAACGTACACGTTTTCGGCCGAAAACGCGTTTTCCGGCGAAAACGCACACCACGGCTCTTTCTGAGAAAAAGCAAGCACGGAGGACGAGAACCGCTTTTGTCCTGCGTAGCGTTCCGGGCAGCGGGTAGAACCAGGCAGAGAATTCCCGGCTAGCAGCTTCCCTGTGGCGGGGAAGTGCAAACGTACACGTTTTCAGCCGAAAACGCGTTTTCCGGCGAAAACGCACACCACGGCTCTTTCTGAGAAAAAGCAAGCACGGAGGACGAGAACCGCTTTTGCCCTGCGTAGCGTTCCGGGCAGCGGGTAGAACCAGGCAGAGAATTCCCGGCTAGCAGCTTCCCTGTGGCGGGGAAGTGCGAACGTACACGTTTTCGGCCGAAAACGCGTTTTCCGGCGAAAACGCACACCACGGCTCTTTCTGAGAAAAAGCAAGCACGGAGGACGAGAACGGCTTTTGCCCTGCGTAGCGTTCCGGGCAGCGGGTAGAACCAGGCAGAGAATTCCCGGCTAGCAGCTTCCCTGTGGCGGGGAAGTGCGAACGTACACGTTTTCGGCCGAAAACGCGTTTTCCGGCGAAAACGCACACCACGGCTCTTTCTGAGAAAAAGCAAGCACGGAGGACGAGAACGGCTTTTGCCCTGCGTAGCGTTCCGGGCAGCGGGTAGAACCAGGCAGAGAATTCCCGGCTAGCAGCTTCCCTGTGGCGGGGAAGTGCGAACGTACACGTTTTCGGCCGAAAACGCGTTTTCCGGCGAAAACGCACACCACGGCTCTTTCTGAGAAAAAGCAAGCACGGAGGACGAGAACCGCTTTTGCCCTGCGTAGCGTTCCGGGCAGCGGGTAGAACCAGGCAGAGAATTCCCGGCTAGCAGCTTCCCTGTGGCGGGGAAGTGCGAACGTACACGTTTTCGGCCGAAAACGCGTTTTCCGGCGAAAACGCACACCACGGCTCTTTCTGAGAAAAAGCAAGCACGGAGGACGAGAACGGCTTTTGCCCTGCGTAGCGTTCCGGGCAGCGGGTAGAACCAGGCAGAGAATTCCCGGCTAGCAGCTTCCCTGTGGCGGGGAAGTGCGAACGTACACGTTTTCGGCCGAAAACGCGTTTTCCGGCGAAAACGCACACCACGGCTCTTTCTGAGAAAAAGCAAGCACGGAGGACGAGAACGGCTTTTGCCCTGCGTAGCGTTCCGGGCAGCGGGTAGAACCAGGCAGAGAATTCCCGGCTAGCAGCTTCCCTGTGGCGGGGAAGTGCGAACGTACACGTTTTCGGCCGAAAACGCGTTTTCCGGCGAAAACGCACACCACGGCTCTTTCTGAGAAAAAGCAAGCACGGAGGACGAGAACGGCTTTTGCCCTGCGTAGCGTTCCGGGCAGCGGGTAGAACCAGGCAGAGAATTCCCGGCTAGCAGCTTCCCTGTGGCGGGGAAGTGCGAACGTACACGTTTTCGGCCGAAAACGCGTTTTCCGGCGAAAACGCACACCACGGCTCTTTCTGAGAAAAAGCAAGCACGGAGGACGAGAACGGCTTTTGCCCTGCGTAGCGTTCCGGGCAGCGGGTAGAACCAGGCAGAGAATTCCCGGCTAGCAGCTTCCCTGTGGCGGGGAAGTGCGAACGTACACGTTTTCGGCCGAAAACGCGTTTTCCGGCGAAAACGCACACCACGGCTCTTTCTGAGAAAAAGCAAGCACGGAGGACGAGAACCGCTTTTGCCCTGCGTAGCGTTCCGGGCAGCGGGTAGAACCAGGCAGAGAATTCCCGGCTAGCAGCTTCCCTGTGGCGGGGAAGTGCAAACGTACACGTTTTCGGCCGAAAACGCGTTTTCCGGCGAAAACGCACACCACGGCTCTTTCTGAGAAAAAGCAAGCACGGAGGACGAGAACCGCTTTTGCCCTGCGTAGCGTTCCGGGCAGCGGGTAGAACCAGGCAGAGAATTCCCGGCTAGCAGCTTCCCTGTGGCGGGGAAGTGCGAACGTACACGTTTTCGGCCGAAAACGCGTTTTCCGGCGAAAACGCACACCACGGCTCTTTCTGAGAAAAAGCAAGCACGGAGGACGAGAACCGCTTTTGCCCTGCGTAGCGTTCCGGGCAGCGGGTAGAACCAGGCAGAGAATTCCCGGCTAGCAGCTTCCCTGTGGCGGGGAAGTGCGAACGTACACGTTTTCGGCCGAAAACGCGTTTTCCGGCGAAAACGCACACCACGGCTCTTTCTGAGAAAAAGCAAGCACGGAGGACGAGAACCGCTTTTGCCCTGCGTAGCGTTCCGGGCAGCGGGTAGAACCAGGCAGAGAATTCCCGCCTAGCAGCTTCCCTGTGGCGGGGAAGTGCGAACGTACACGTTTTCGGCCGAAAACGCGTTTTCCGGCGAAAACGCACACCACGGCTCTTTCTGAGAAAAAGCAAGCACGGAGGACGAGAACCGCTTTTGCCCTGCGTAGCGTTCCGGGCAGCGGGTAGAACCAGGCAGAGAATTCCCGGCTAGCAGCTTCCCTGTGGCGGGGAAGTGCAAACGTACACGTTTTCGGCCGAAAACGCGTTTTCCGGCGAAAACGCACACCACGGCTCTTTCTGAGAAAAAGCAAGCACGGAGGACGAGAACCGCTTTTGTCCTGCGTAGCGTTCCGGGCAGCGGGTAGAACCAGGCAGAGAATTCCCGGCTAGAAGCTTCCCTGTGGCGGGGAAGTGCGAACGTACACGTTTTCGGCCGAAAACGCGTTTTCCGGCGAAAACGCACACCACGGCTCTTTCTGAGAAAAAGCAAGCACGGAGGACGAGAACCGCTTTTGCCCTGCGTAGCGTTCCGGGCAGCGGGTAGAACCAGGCAGAGAATTCCCGGCTAGCAGCTTCCCTGTGGCGGGGAAGTGCGAACGTACACGTTTTCGGCCGAAAACGCGTTTTCCGGCGAAAACGCACACCACGGCTCTTTCTGAGAAAAAGCAAGCACGGAGGACGAACCGCTTTTGCCCTGCGTAGCGTTCCGAGCAGCGGGTAGAACCAGGCAGAGAATTCCCGGCTAGCAGCTTCCCTGTGGCGGGGAAGTGCAAACGTACACGTTTTCGGCCGAAAACGCGTTTTCCGGCGAAAACGCACACCACGGCTCTTTCTGAGAAAAAGCAAGCACGGAGGACGAGAACCGCTTTTGCCCTGCGTAGCGTTCCGGGCAGCGGGTAGAACCAGGCAGAGAATTCCCGGCTAGCAGCTTCCCTGTGGCGGGGAAGTGCAAACGTACACGTTTTCGGCCGAAAACGCGTTTTCCGGCGAAAACGCACACCACGGCTCTTTCTGAGAAAAAGCAAGCACGGAGGACGAGAACCGCTTTTGCCCTGCGTAGCGTTCCGGGCAGCGGGTAGAACCAGGCAGAGAATTCCCGGCTAGCAGCTTCCCTGTGGCGGGGAAGTGCAAACGTACACGTTTTCGGCCGAAAACGCGTTTTCCGGCGAAAACGCACACCACGGCTCTTTCTGAGAAAAAGCAAGCACGGAGGACGAGAACCGCTTTTGCCCTGCGTAGCGTTCCGAGCAGCGGGTAGAACCAGGCAGAGAATTCCCGGCTAGCAGCTTCCCTGTGGCGGGGAAGTGCGAACGTACACGTTTTCGGCCGAAAACGCGTTTTCCGGCGAAAACGCACACCACGGCTCTTTCTGAGAAAAAGCAAGCACGGAGGACGAGAACCGCTTTTGCCCTGCGTAGCGTTCCGGGCAGCGGGTAGAACCAGGCAGAGAATTCCCGGCTAGCAGCTTCCCTGTGGCGGGGAAGTGCAAACGTACACGTTTTCGGCCGAAAACGCGTTTTCCGGCGAAAACGCACACCACGGCTCTTTCTGAGAAAAAGCAAGCACGGAGGACGAGAACCGCTTTTGCCCTGCGTAGCGTTCCGGGCAGCGGGTAGAACCAGGCAGAGAATTCCCGGCTAGCAGCTTCCCTGTGGCGGGGAAGTGCAAACGTACACGTTTTCGGCCGAAAACGCGTTTTCCGGCGAAAACGCACACCACGGCTCTTTCTGAGAAAAAGCAAGCACGGAGGACGAGAACCGCTTTTGCCCTGCGTAGCGTTCCGGGCAGCGGGTAGAACCAGGCAGAGAATTCCCGGCTAGCAGCTTCCCTGTGGCGGGGAAGTGCAAACGTACACGTTTTCGGCCGAAAACGCGTTTTCCGGCGAAAACGCACACCACGGCTCTTTCTGAGAAAAAGCAAGCACGGAGGACGAGAACCGCTTTTGCCCTGCGTAGCGTTCCGGGCAGCGGGTAGAACCAGGCAGAGAATTCCCGGCTAGCAGCTTCCCTGTGGCGGGGAAGTGCAAACGTACACGTTTTCGGCCGAAAACGCGTTTTCCGGCGAAAACGCACACCACGGCTCTTTCTGAGAAAAAGCAAGCACGGAGGACGAGAACCGCTTTTGCCCTGCGTAGCGTTCCGGGCAGCGGGTAGAACCAGGCAGAGAATTCCCGGCTAGCAGCTTCCCTGTGGCGGGGAAGTGCAAACGTACACGTTTTCGGCCGAAAACGCGTTTTCCGGCGAAAACGCACACCACGGCTCTTTCTGAGAAAAAGCAAGCACGGAGGACGAGAACCGCTTTTGCCCTGCGTAGCGTTCCGGGCAGCGGGTAGAACCAGGCAGAGAATTCCCGGCTAGCAGCTTCCCTGTGGCGGGGAAGTGCAAACGTACACGTTTTCGGCCGAAAACGCGTTTTCCGGCGAAAACGCACACCACGGCTCTTTCTGAGAAAAAGCAAGCACGGAGGACGAGAACCGCTTTTGCCCTGCGTAGCGTTCCGGGCAGCGGGTAGAACCAGGCAGAGAATTCCCGGCTAGCAGCTTCCCTGTGGCGGGGAAGTGCAAACGTACACGTTTTCGGCCGAAAACGCGTTTTCCGGCGAAAACGCACACCACGGCTCTTTCTGAGAAAAAGCAAGCACGGAGGACGAGAACCGCTTTTGCCCTGCGTAGCGTTCCGGGCAGCGGGTAGAACCAGGCAGAGAATTCCCGGCTAGCAGCTTCCCTGTGGCGGGGAAGTGCAAACGTACACGTTTTCGGCCGAAAACGCGTTTTCCGGCGAAAACGCACACCACGGCTCTTTCTGAGAAAAAGCAAGCACGGAGGACGAGAACCGCTTTTGCCCTGCGTAGCGTTCCGGGCAGCGGGTAGAACCAGGCAGAGAATTCCCGGCTAGCAGCTTCCCTGTGGCGGGGAAGTGCAAACGTACACGTTTTCGGCCGAAAACGCGTTTTCCGGCGAAAACGCACACCACGGCTCTTTCTGAGAAAAAGCAAGCACGGAGGACGAGAACCGCTTTTGCCCTGCGTAGCGTTCCGGGCAGCGGGTAGAACCAGGCAGAGAATTCCCGGCTAGCAGCTTCCCTGTGGCGGGGAAGTGCAAACGTACACGTTTTCGGCCGAAAACGCGTTTTCCGGCGAAAACGCACACCACGGCTCTTTCTGAGAAAAAGCAAGCACGGAGGACGAGAACCGCTTTTGCCCTGCGTAGCGTTCCGGGCAGCGGGTAGAACCAGGCAGAGAATTCCCGGCTAGCAGCTTCCCTGTGGCGGGGAAGTGCAAACGTACACGTTTTCGGCCGAAAACGCGTTTTCCGGCGAAAACGCACACCACGGCTCTTTCTGAGAAAAAGCAAGCACGGAGGACGAGAACCGCTTTTGCCCTGCGTAGCGTTCCGGGCAGCGGGTAGAACCAGGCAGAGAATTCCCGGCTAGCAGCTTCCCTGTGGCGGGGAAGTGCAAACGTACACGTTTTCGGCCGAAAACGCGTTTTCCGGCGAAAACGCACACCACGGCTCTTTCTGAGAAAAAGCAAGCACGGAGGACGAGAACCGCTTTTGCCCTGCGTAGCGTTCCGGGCAGCGGGTAGAACCAGGCAGAGAATTCCCGGCTAGCAGCTTCCCTGTGGCGGGGAAGTGCGAACGTACACGTTTTCGGCCGAAAACGCGTTTTCCGGCGAAAACGCACACCACGGCTCTTTCTGAGAAAAAGCAAGCACGGAGGACGAGAACCGCTTTTGCCCTGCGTAGCGTTCCGGGCAGCGGGTAGAACCAGGCAGAGAATTCCCGGCTAGCAGCTTCCCTGTGGCGGGGAAGTGCAAACGTACACGTTTTCGGCCGAAAACGCGTTTTCCGGCGAAAACGCACACCACGGCTCTTTCTGAGAAAAAGCAAGCACGGAGGACGAGAACCGCTTTTGCCCTGCGTAGCGTTCCGGGCAGCGGGTAGAACCAGGCAGAGAATTCCCGGCTAGCAGCTTCCCTGTGGCGGGGAAGTGCAAACGTACACGTTTTCGGCCGAAAACGCGTTTTCCGGCGAAAACGCACACCACGGCTCTTTCTGAGAAAAAGCAAGCACGGAGGACGAGAACCGCTTTTGCCCTGCGTAGCGTTCCGGGCAGCGGGTAGAACCAGGCAGAGAATTCCCGGCTAGCAGCTTCCCTGTGGCGGGGAAGTGCAAACGTACACGTTTTCGGCCGAAAACGCGTTTTCCGGCGAAAACGCACACCACGGCTCTTTCTGAGAAAAAGCAAGCACGGAGGACGAGAAACCGCTTTTGCCCTGCGTAGCGTTCCGGGCAGCGGGTAGAACCAGGCAGAGAATTCCCGGCTAGCAGCTTCCCTGTGGCGGGGAAGTGCAAACGTACACGTTTTCGGCCGAAAACGCGTTTTCCGGCGAAAACGCACACCACGGCTCTTTCTGAGAAAAAGCAAGCACGGAGGACGAGAACCGCTTTTGCCCTGCGTAGCGTTCCGGGCAGCGGGTAGAACCAGGCAGAGAATTCCCGGCTAGCAGCTTCCCTGTGGCGGGGAAGTGCAAACGTACACGTTTTCGGCCGAAAACGCGTTTTCCGGCGAAAACGCACACCACGGCTCTTTCTGAGAAAAAGCAAGCACGGAGGACGAGAACCGCTTTTGCCCTGCGTAGCGTTCCGGGCAGCGGGTAGAACCAGGCAGAGAATTCCCGGCTAGCAGCTTCCCTGTGGCGGGGAAGTGCAAACGTACACGTTTTCGGCCGAAAACGCGTTTTCCGGCGAAAACGCACACCACGGCTCTTTCTGAGAAAAAGCAAGCACGGAGGACGAGAACCGCTTTTGCCCTGCGTAGCGTTCCGGGCAGCGGGTAGAACCAGGCAGAGAATTCCCGGCTAGCAGCTTCCCTGTGGCGGGGAAGTGCAAACGTACACGTTTTCGGCCGAAAACGCGTTTTCCGGCGAAAACGCACACCACGGCTCTTTCTGAGAAAAAGCAAGCACGGAGGACGAGAACCGCTTTTGCCCTGCGTAGCGTTCCGGGCAGCGGGTAGAACCAGGCAGAGAATTCCCGGCTAGCAGCTTCCCTGTGGCGGGGAAGTGCAAACGTACACGTTTTCGGCCGAAAACGCGTTTTCCGGCGAAAACGCACACCACGGCTCTTTCTGAGAAAAAGCAAGCACGGAGGACGAGAACCGCTTTTGCCCTGCGTAGCGTTCCGGGCAGCGGGTAGAACCAGGCAGAGAATTCCCGGCTAGCAGCTTCCCTGTGGCGGGGAAGTGCAAACGTACACGTTTTCGGCCGAAAACGCGTTTTCCGGCGAAAACGCACACCACGGCTCTTTCTGAGAAAAAGCAAGCACGGAGGACGAGAACCGCTTTTGCCCTGCGTAGCGTTCCGGGCAGCGGGTAGAACCAGGCAGAGAATTCCCGGCTAGCAGCTTCCCTGTGGCGGGGAAGTGCAAACGTACACGTTTTCGGCCGAAAACGCGTTTTCCGGCGAAAACGCACACCACGGCTCTTTCTGAGAAAAAGCAAGCACGGAGGACGAGAACCGCTTTTGCCCTGCGTAGCGTTCCGGGCAGCGGGTAGAACCAGGCAGAGAATTCCCGGCTAGCAGCTTCCCTGTGGCGGGGAAGTGCAAACGTACACGTTTTCGGCCGAAAACGCGTTTTCCGGCGAAAACGCACACCACGGCTCTTTCTGAGAAAAAGCAAGCACGGAGGACGAGAACCGCTTTTGCCCTGCGTAGCGTTCCGGGCAGCGGGTAGAACCAGGCAGAGAATTCCCGGCTAGCAGCTTCCCTGTGGCGGGGAAGTGCAAACGTACACGTTTTCGGCCGAAAACGCGTTTTCCGGCGAAAACGCACACCACGGCTCTTTCTGAGAAAAAGCAAGCACGGAGGACGAGAACCGCTTTTGCCCTGCGTAGCGTTCCGGGCAGCGGGTAGAACCAGGCAGAGAATTCCCGGCTAGCAGCTTCCCTGTGGCGGGGAAGTGCAAACGTACACGTTTTCGGCCGAAAACGCGTTTTCCGGCGAAAACGCACACCACGGCTCTTTCTGAGAAAAAGCAAGCACGGAGGACGAGAACCGCTTTTGCCCTGCGTAGCGTTCCGGGCAGCGGGTAGAACCAGGCAGAGAATTCCCGGCTAGCAGCTTCCCTGTGGCGGGGAAGTGCAAACGTACACGTTTTCGGCCGAAAACGCGTTTTCCGGCGAAAACGCACACCACGGCTCTTTCTGAGAAAAAGCAAGCACGGAGGACGAGAACCGCTTTTGCCCTGCGTAGCGTTCCGGGCAGCGGGTAGAACCAGGCAGAGAATTCCCGGCTAGCAGCTTCCCTGTGGCGGGGAAGTGCAAACGTACACGTTTTCGGCCGAAAACGCGTTTTCCGGCGAAAACGCACACCACGGCTCTTTCTGAGAAAAAGCAAGCACGGAGGACGAGAACCGCTTTTGCCCTGCGTAGCGTTCCGGGCAGCGGGTAGAACCAGGCAGAGAATTCCCGGCTAGCAGCTTCCCTGTGGCGGGGAAGTGCAAACGTACACGTTTTCGGCCGAAAACGCGTTTTCCGGCGAAAACGCACACCACGGCTCTTTCTGAGAAAAAGCAAGCACGGAGGACGAGAACCGCTTTTGCCCTGCGTAGCGTTCCGGGCAGCGGGTAGAACCAGGCAGAGAATTCCCGGCTAGCAGCTTCCCTGTGGCGGGGAAGTGCAAACGTACACGTTTTCGGCCGAAAACGCGTTTTCCGGCGAAAACGCACACCACGGCTCTTTCTGAGAAAAAGCAAGCACGGAGGACGAGAACCGCTTTTGCCCTGCGTAGCGTTCCGGGCAGCGGGTAGAACCAGGCAGAGAATTCCCGGCTAGCAGCTTCCCTGTGGCGGGGAAGTGCAAACGTACACGTTTTCGGCCGAAAACGCGTTTTCCGGCGAAAACGCACACCACGGCTCTTTCTGAGAAAAAGCAAGCACGGAGGACGAGAACCGCTTTTGCCCTGCGTAGCGTTCCGGGCAGCGGGTAGAACCAGGCAGAGAATTCCCGGCTAGCAGCTTCCCTGTGGCGGGGAAGTGCAAACGTACACGTTTTCGGCCGAAAACGCGTTTTCCGGCGAAAACGCACACCACGGCTCTTTCTGAGAAAAAGCAAGCACGGAGGACGAGAACCGCTTTTGCCCTGCGTAGCGTTCCGGGCAGCGGGTAGAACCAGGCAGAGAATTCCCGGCTAGCAGCTTCCCTGTGGCGGGGAAGTGCAAACGTACACGTTTTCGGCCGAAAACGCGTTTTCCGGCGAAAACGCACACCACGGCTCTTTCTGAGAAAAAGCAAGCACGGAGGACGAGAACCGCTTTTGCCCTGCGTAGCGTTCCGGGCAGCGGGTAGAACCAGGCAGAGAATTCCCGGCTAGCAGCTTCCCTGTGGCGGGGAAGTGCAAACGTACACGTTTTCGGCCGAAAACGCGTTTTCCGGCGAAAACGCACACCACGGCTCTTTCTGAGAAAAAGCAAGCACGGAGGACGAGAACCGCTTTTGCCCTGCGTAGCGTTCCGGGCAGCGGGTAGAACCAGGCAGAGAATTCCCGGCTAGCAGCTTCCCTGTGGCGGGGAAGTGCAAACGTACACGTTTTCGGCCGAAAACGCGTTTTCCGGCGAAAACGCACACCACGGCTCTTTCTGAGAAAAAGCAAGCACGGAGGACGAGAACCGCTTTTGCCCTGCGTAGCGTTCCGGGCAGCGGGTAGAACCAGGCAGAGAATTCCCGGCTAGCAGCTTCCCTGTGGCGGGGAAGTGCAAACGTACACGTTTTCGGCCGAAAACGCGTTTTCCGGCGAAAACGCACACCACGGCTCTTTCTGAGAAAAAGCAAGCACGGAGGACGAGAACCGCTTTTGCCCTGCGTAGCGTTCCGGGCAGCGGGTAGAACCAGGCAGAGAATTCCCGGCTAGCAGCTTCCCTGTGGCGGGGAAGTGCAAACGTACACGTTTTCGGCCGAAAACGCGTTTTCCGGCGAAAACGCACACCACGGCTCTTTCTGAGAAAAAGCAAGCACGGAGGACGAGAACCGCTTTTGCCCTGCGTAGCGTTCCGGGCAGCGGGTAGAACCAGGCAGAGAATTCCCGGCTAGCAGCTTCCCTGTGGCGGGGAAGTGCAAACGTACACGTTTTCGGCCGAAAACGCGTTTTCCGGCGAAAACGCACACCACGGCTCTTTCTGAGAAAAAGCAAGCACGGAGGACGAGAACCGCTTTTGCCCTGCGTAGCGTTCCGGGCAGCGGGTAGAACCAGGCAGAGAATTCCCGGCTAGCAGCTTCCCTGTGGCGGGGAAGTGCAAACGTACACGTTTTCGGCCGAAAACGCGTTTTCCGGCGAAAACGCACACCACGGCTCTTTCTGAGAAAAAGCAAGCACGGAGGACGAGAACCGCTTTTGCCCTGCGTAGCGTTCCGGGCAGCGGGTAGAACCAGGCAGAGAATTCCCGGCTAGCAGCTTCCCTGTGGCGGGGAAGTGCAAACGTACACGTTTTCGGCCGAAAACGCGTTTTCCGGCGAAAACGCACACCACGGCTCTTTCTGAGAAAAAGCAAGCACGGAGGACGAGAACCGCTTTTGCCCTGCGTAGCGTTCCGGGCAGCGGGTAGAACCAGGCAGAGAATTCCCGGCTAGCAGCTTCCCTGTGGCGGGGAAGTGCAAACGTACACGTTTTCGGCCGAAAACGCGTTTTCCGGCGAAAACGCACACCACGGCTCTTTCTGAGAAAAAGCAAGCACGGAGGACGAGAACCGCTTTTGCCCTGCGTAGCGTTCCGGGCAGCGGGTAGAACCAGGCAGAGAATTCCCGGCTAGCAGCTTCCCTGTGGCGGGGAAGTGCAAACGTACACGTTTTCGGCCGAAAACGCGTTTTCCGGCGAAAACGCACACCACGGCTCTTTCTGAGAAAAAGCAAGCACGGAGGACGAGAACCGCTTTTGCCCTGCGTAGCGTTCCGGGCAGCGGGTAGAACCAGGCAGAGAATTCCCGGCTAGCAGCTTCCCTGTGGCGGGGAAGTGCAAACGTACACGTTTTCGGCCGAAAACGCGTTTTCCGGCGAAAACGCACACCACGGCTCTTTCTGAGAAAAAGCAAGCACGGAGGACGAGAACCGCTTTTGCCCTGCGTAGCGTTCCGGGCAGCGGGTAGAACCAGGCAGAGAATTCCCGGCTAGCAGCTTCCCTGTGGCGGGGAAGTGCAAACGTACACGTTTTCGGCCGAAAACGCGTTTTCCGGCGAAAACGCACACCACGGCTCTTTCTGAGAAAAAGCAAGCACGGAGGACGAGAACCGCTTTTGCCCTGCGTAGCGTTCCGGGCAGCGGGTAGAACCAGGCAGAGAATTCCCGGCTAGCAGCTTCCCTGTGGCGGGGAAGTGCAAACGTACACGTTTTCGGCCGAAAACGCGTTTTCCGGCGAAAACGCACACCACGGCTCTTTCTGAGAAAAAGCAAGCACGGAGGACGAGAACCGCTTTTGCCCTGCGTAGCGTTCCGGGCAGCGGGTAGAACCAGGCAGAGAATTCCCGGCTAGCAGCTTCCCTGTGGCGGGGAAGTGCAAACGTACACGTTTTCGGCCGAAAACGCGTTTTCCGGCGAAAACGCACACCACGGCTCTTTCTGAGAAAAAGCAAGCACGGAGGACGAGAACCGCTTTTGCCCTGCGTAGCGTTCCGGGCAGCGGGTAGAACCAGGCAGAGAATTCCCGGCTAGCAGCTTCCCTGTGGCGGGGAAGTGCAAACGTACACGTTTTCGGCCGAAAACGCGTTTTCCGGCGAAAACGCACACCACGGCTCTTTCTGAGAAAAAGCAAGCACGGAGGACGAGAACCGCTTTTGCCCTGCGTAGCGTTCCGGGCAGCGGGTAGAACCAGGCAGAGAATTCCCGGCTAGCAGCTTCCCTGTGGCGGGGAAGTGCAAACGTACACGTTTTCGGCCGAAAACGCGTTTTCCGGCGAAAACGCACACCACGGCTCTTTCTGAGAAAAAGCAAGCACGGAGGACGAGAACCGCTTTTGCCCTGCGTAGCGTTCCGGGCAGCGGGTAGAACCAGGCAGAGAATTCCCGGCTAGCAGCTTCCCTGTGGCGGGGAAGTGCAAACGTACACGTTTTCGGCCGAAAACGCGTTTTCCGGCGAAAACGCACACCACGGCTCTTTCTGAGAAAAAGCAAGCACGGAGGACGAGAACCGCTTTTGCCCTGCGTAGCGTTCCGGGCAGCGGGTAGAACCAGGCAGAGAATTCCCGGCTAGCAGCTTCCCTGTGGCGGGGAAGTGCAAACGTACACGTTTTCGGCCGAAAACGCGTTTTCCGGCGAAAACGCACACCACGGCTCTTTCTGAGAAAAAGCAAGCACGGAGGACGAGAACCGCTTTTGCCCTGCGTAGCGTTCCGGGCAGCGGGTAGAACCAGGCAGAGAATTCCCGGCTAGCAGCTTCCCTGTGGCGGGGAAGTGCAAACGTACACGTTTTCGGCCGAAAACGCGTTTTCCGGCGAAAACGCACACCACGGCTCTTTCTGAGAAAAAGCAAGCACGGAGGACGAGAACCGCTTTTGCCCTGCGTAGCGTTCCGGGCAGCGGGTAGAACCAGGCAGAGAATTCCCGGCTAGCAGCTTCCCTGTGGCGGGGAAGTGCAAACGTACACGTTTTCGGCCGAAAACGCGTTTTCCGGCGAAAACGCACACCACGGCTCTTTCTGAGAAAAAGCAAGCACGGAGGACGAGAACCGCTTTTGCCCTGCGTAGCGTTCCGGGCAGCGGGTAGAACCAGGCAGAGAATTCCCGGCTAGCAGCTTCCCTGTGGCGGGGAAGTGCAAACGTACACGTTTTCGGCCGAAAACGCGTTTTCCGGCGAAAACGCACACCACGGCTCTTTCTGAGAAAAAGCAAGCACGGAGGACGAGAACCGCTTTTGCCCTGCGTAGCGTTCCGGGCAGCGGGTAGAACCAGGCAGAGAATTCCCGGCTAGCAGCTTCCCTGTGGCGGGGAAGTGCAAACGTACACGTTTTCGGCCGAAAACGCGTTTTCCGGCGAAAACGCACACCACGGCTCTTTCTGAGAAAAAGCAAGCACGGAGGACGAGAACCGCTTTTGCCCTGCGTAGCGTTCCGGGCAGCGGGTAGAACCAGGCAGAGAATTCCCGGCTAGCAGCTTCCCTGTGGCGGGGAAGTGCAAACGTACACGTTTTCGGCCGAAAACGCGTTTTCCGGCGAAAACGCACACCACGGCTCTTTCTGAGAAAAAGCAAGCACGGAGGACGAGAACCGCTTTTGCCCTGCGTAGCGTTCCGGGCAGCGGGTAGAACCAGGCAGAGAATTCCCGGCTAGCAGCTTCCCTGTGGCGGGGAAGTGCAAACGTACACGTTTTCGGCCGAAAACGCGTTTTCCGGCGAAAACGCACACCACGGCTCTTTCTGAGAAAAAGCAAGCACGGAGGACGAGAACCGCTTTTGCCCTGCGTAGCGTTCCGGGCAGCGGGTAGAACCAGGCAGAGAATTCCCGGCTAGCAGCTTCCCTGTGGCGGGGAAGTGCAAACGTACACGTTTTCGGCCGAAAACGCGTTTTCCGGCGAAAACGCACACCACGGCTCTTTCTGAGAAAAAGCAAGCACGGAGGACGAGAACCGCTTTTGCCCTGCGTAGCGTTCCGGGCAGCGGGTAGAACCAGGCAGAGAATTCCCGGCTAGCAGCTTCCCTGTGGCGGGGAAGTGCAAACGTACACGTTTTCGGCCGAAAACGCGTTTTCCGGCGAAAACGCACACCACGGCTCTTTCTGAGAAAAAGCAAGCACGGAGGACGAGAACCGCTTTTGCCCTGCGTAGCGTTCCGGGCAGCGGGTAGAACCAGGCAGAGAATTCCCGGCTAGCAGCTTCCCTGTGGCGGGGAAGTGCAAACGTACACGTTTTCGGCCGAAAACGCGTTTTCCGGCGAAAACGCACACCACGGCTCTTTCTGAGAAAAAGCAAGCACGGAGGACGAGAACCGCTTTTGCCCTGCGTAGCGTTCCGGGCAGCGGGTAGAACCAGGCAGAGAATTCCCGGCTAGCAGCTTCCCTGTGGCGGGGAAGTGCAAACGTACACGTTTTCGGCCGAAAACGCGTTTTCCGGCGAAAACGCACACCACGGCTCTTTCTGAGAAAAAGCAAGCACGGAGGACGAGAACCGCTTTTGCCCTGCGTAGCGTTCCGGGCAGCGGGTAGAACCAGGCAGAGAATTCCCGGCTAGCAGCTTCCCTGTGGCGGGGAAGTGCAAACGTACACGTTTTCGGCCGAAAACGCGTTTTCCGGCGAAAACGCACACCACGGCTCTTTCTGAGAAAAAGCAAGCACGGAGGACGAGAACCGCTTTTGCCCTGCGTAGCGTTCCGGGCAGCGGGTAGAACCAGGCAGAGAATTCCCGGCTAGCAGCTTCCCTGTGGCGGGGAAGTGCAAACGTACACGTTTTCGGCCGAAAACGCGTTTTCCGGCGAAAACGCACACCACGGCTCTTTCTGAGAAAAAGCAAGCACGGAGGACGAGAACCGCTTTTGCCCTGCGTAGCGTTCCGGGCAGCGGGTAGAACCAGGCAGAGAATTCCCGGCTAGCAGCTTCCCTGTGGCGGGGAAGTGCAAACGTACACGTTTTCGGCCGAAAACGCGTTTTCCGGCGAAAACGCACACCACGGCTCTTTCTGAGAAAAAGCAAGCACGGAGGACGAGAACCGCTTTTGCCCTGCGTAGCGTTCCGGGCAGCGGGTAGAACCAGGCAGAGAATTCCCGGCTAGCAGCTTCCCTGTGGCGGGGAAGTGCAAACGTACACGTTTTCGGCCGAAAACGCGTTTTCCGGCGAAAACGCACACCACGGCTCTTTCTGAGAAAAAGCAAGCACGGAGGACGAGAACCGCTTTTGCCCTGCGTAGCGTTCCGGGCAGCGGGTAGAACCAGGCAGAGAATTCCCGGCTAGCAGCTTCCCTGTGGCGGGGAAGTGCAAACGTACACGTTTTCGGCCGAAAACGCGTTTTCCGGCGAAAACGCACACCACGGCTCTTTCTGAGAAAAAGCAAGCACGGAGGACGAGAACCGCTTTTGCCCTGCGTAGCGTTCCGGGCAGCGGGTAGAACCAGGCAGAGAATTCCCGGCTAGCAGCTTCCCTGTGGCGGGGAAGTGCAAACGTACACGTTTTCGGCCGAAAACGCGTTTTCCGGCGAAAACGCACACCACGGCTCTTTCTGAGAAAAAGCAAGCACGGAGGACGAGAACCGCTTTTGCCCTGCGTAGCGTTCCGGGCAGCGGGTAGAACCAGGCAGAGAATTCCCGGCTAGCAGCTTCCCTGTGGCGGGGAAGTGCAAACGTACACGTTTTCGGCCGAAAACGCGTTTTCCGGCGAAAACGCACACCACGGCTCTTTCTGAGAAAAAGCAAGCACGGAGGACGAGAACCGCTTTTGCCCTGCGTAGCGTTCCGGGCAGCGGGTAGAACCAGGCAGAGAATTCCCGGCTAGCAGCTTCCCTGTGGCGGGGAAGTGCAAACGTACACGTTTTCGGCCGAAAACGCGTTTTCCGGCGAAAACGCACACCACGGCTCTTTCTGAGAAAAAGCAAGCACGGAGGACGAGAACCGCTTTTGCCCTGCGTAGCGTTCCGGGCAGCGGGTAGAACCAGGCAGAGAATTCCCGGCTAGCAGCTTCCCTGTGGCGGGGAAGTGCAAACGTACACGTTTTCGGCCGAAAACGCGTTTTCCGGCGAAAACGCACACCACGGCTCTTTCTGAGAAAAAGCAAGCACGGAGGACGAGAACCGCTTTTGCCCTGCGTAGCGTTCCGGGCAGCGGGTAGAACCAGGCAGAGAATTCCCGGCTAGCAGCTTCCCTGTGGCGGGGAAGTGCAAACGTACACGTTTTCGGCCGAAAACGCGTTTTCCGGCGAAAACGCACACCACGGCTCTTTCTGAGAAAAAGCAAGCACGGAGGACGAGAACCGCTTTTGCCCTGCGTAGCGTTCCGGGCAGCGGGTAGAACCAGGCAGAGAATTCCCGGCTAGCAGCTTCCCTGTGGCGGGGAAGTGCAAACGTACACGTTTTCGGCCGAAAACGCGTTTTCCGGCGAAAACGCACACCACGGCTCTTTCTGAGAAAAAGCAAGCACGGAGGACGAGAACCGCTTTTGCCCTGCGTAGCGTTCCGGGCAGCGGGTAGAACCAGGCAGAGAATTCCCGGCTAGCAGCTTCCCTGTGGCGGGGAAGTGCAAACGTACACGTTTTCGGCCGAAAACGCGTTTTCCGGCGAAAACGCACACCACGGCTCTTTCTGAGAAAAAGCAAGCACGGAGGACGAGAACCGCTTTTGCCCTGCGTAGCGTTCCGGGCAGCGGGTAGAACCAGGCAGAGAATTCCCGGCTAGCAGCTTCCCTGTGGCGGGGAAGTGCAAACGTACACGTTTTCGGCCGAAAAACGCGTTTTCCGGCGAAAACGCACACCACGGCTCTTTCTGAGAAAAAGCAAGCACGGAGGACGAGAACGCTTTTGCCCTGCGTAGCGTTCCGGGCAGCGGGTAGAACCAGGCAGAGAATTCCCGGCTAGCAGCTTCCCTGTGGCGGGGAAGTGCAAACGTACACGTTTTCGGCCGAAAACGCGTTTCCGGCGAAAACGCACACCACGGCTCTTTCTGAGAAAAAGCAAGCACGGAGGACGAGAACCGCTTTTGCCCTGCGTAGCGTTCCGGGCAGCGGGTAGAACCAGGCAGAGAATTCCCGGCTAGCAGCTTCCCTGTGGCGGGGAAGTGCAAACGTACACGTTTTCGGCCGAAAACGCGTTTTCCGGCGAAAACGCACACCACGGCTCTTTCTGAGAAAAAGCAAGCACGGAGGACGAGAACCGCTTTTGCCCTGCGTAGCGTTCCGGGCAGCGGGTAGAACCAGGCAGAGAATTCCCGGCTAGCAGCTTCCCTGTGGCGGGGAAGTGCAAACGTACACGTTTTCGGCCGAAAACGCGTTTTCCGGCGAAAACGCACACCACGGCTCTTTCTGAGAAAAAGCAAGCACGGAGGACGAGAACCGCTTTTGCCCTGCGTAGCGTTCCGGGCAGCGGGTAGAACCAGGCAGAGAATTCCCGGCTAGCAGCTTCCCTGTGGCGGGGAAGTGCAAACGTACACGTTTTCGGCCGAAAACGCGTTTTCCGGCGAAAACGCACACCACGGCTCTTCTGAGAAAAAGCAAGCACGGAGGACGAGAACCGCTTTTGCCCTGCGTAGCGTTCCGGGCAGCGGGTAGAACCAGGCAGAGAATTCCCGGCTAGCAGCTTCCCTGTGGCGGGGAAGTGCAAACGTACACGTTTTCGGCCGAAAACGCGTTTTCCGGCGAAAACGCACACCACGGCTCTTTCTGAGAAAAAGCAAGCACGGAGGACGAGAACCGCTTTTGCCCTGCGTAGCGTTCCGGGCAGCGGGTAGAACCAGGCAGAGAATTCCCGGCTAGCAGCTTCCCTGTGGCGGGGAAGTGCAAACGTACACGTTTCGGCCGAA
>NW_027437928.1:0-70000 GCF_965140245.1 Athene noctua | reverse complement strand
TGAGAAAGGAAGAGGGAACGGGACGGGTTACAAGCTGAAAGGGAAAAGGCCATGAGAAGAAGAGAACGGCACAGAGAGCTGGGCACGAGTTTAGGGAAAACGCGTTTTAAAGTCGAAAAGCACACCAAGGCTCATTCTGAGACAAAGAAAGCAGGGAGCACGAGAATTGCTGTTGCACTGGATACCTTTCTGGGCTGCGGGTATAATCCAGGCAGGGAATTCCCGGCTAGCCGCTTCCCTGTACCTGTGAAGTGCAATCGTACACGTTTTCAGCAAAACCGAATTTTCTCTCTAAAAATCACACAAAGGCTCATCCTGAGACAAAGCAAGCAGGGAGCATGAGAATCGCTACTGCTCTGGACAGCTATGGGGGCAGCAGGGAAATCCAGGCAGAGAATTCCCGGCTAGCATCTTCCCTGATTTTCTGAAGTGCAAACGTACACATTTTCAGCCAAAAAAGCGTTTTCACGGGAAAAAGCAAACCAAGACACATTCAGAGCCAAAGCAAGCACAGACATTATAATAGATGTTGAGTTCCTCTCAGCCGATACATCCAGGGAGAGAATTCCCGGGTACCACCTTCTCCTCTCCTGGGAAGTGCAACCGAACACAGCTGAAAACGTGTACGTTTGCACTTCCCCGCCACAGGGAAGCTGCTAGCCGGGAATTCTCTGCCTGGTTCTACCCGCTGCCCGGAACGCTACGCCGGGCAAAAGCGGTTCTCGTCCTCCGTGCTTGCTTTTTCTCAGAAAGAGCCATGGTGTGCGTTTTCGCCGGAAAACGCGTTTTCGGCCGAAAACGTGTACGTTTGCACTTCCCCGCCACAGGGAAGCTGCTAGCCGGGAATTCTCTGCCTGGTTCTACCCGCTGCCCGGAACACCATGCAGGGCAAAAGCGGTTCTCGTCCTCCGTGCTTGCTTTTTCTCAGAAAGAGCCGTGGTGTGCGTTTTCGCCGGAAAACGCGTTTTCGGCCGAAAACGTGTACGTTTGCACTTCCCCGCCACAGGGAAGCTGCTAGCCGGGAATTCTCTGCCTGGTTCTACCCGCTGCCCGGAACGCTACGCAGGGCAAAAGCGGTTCTCGTCCTCCGTGCTTGCTTTTTCTCAGAAAGAGCCGTGGTGTGCGTTTTCGCCGGAAAACGCGTTTTCGGCCGAAAACGTGTACGTTTGCAATTTCCCGCCACAGGGAAGCTGCTAGCCGGGAATTCTCTGCCTGGTTCTACCCGCTGCCCGGAACGCTACGCAGGGCAAAAGCGGTTCTCGTCCTCCGTGCTTGCTTTTTCTCAGAAAGAGCCGTGGTGTGCGTTTTCGCCAGTAAACGCGTTTTCGGCCGAAAACGTGTACGTTTGCACTTCCCCGCCACAGGGAATCTGCTAGCCGGGAATTCTCTGCCTGGTTCTACCCGCTGCCCGGAACGCTACGCAGGGCAAAAGGGATTCTCGTCCTCCGTGCTTGCTTTTTCTCAGAAAGAGCCGTGGTGTGCGTTGTCGCCGGAAAACGCGTTTTCGGCCGAAAACGTGTACGTTTGCACTTCCCCGCCACAGGGAAGCTGCTAGCCGGGAATTCTCTGCCTGGTTCTACCCGCTGCCCGGAACGCTACGCAGGGCAAAAGCGGTTCTCGTCCTCCGTGCTTGCTTTTTCTCAGAAAGAGCATGGTGTGCGTTTTCGCCGGAAAACGCGTTTTCGGCCGAAAACGTGTACGTTTGCAATTTCCCGCCACAGGGAAGCTGCTAGCCGGGAATTCTCTGCCTGGTTCTACCCGCTGCCCGGAACGCTACGCAGGGCAAAAGCGGTTCTCGTCCTCCGTGCTTGCTTTTTCTCAGAAAGCGCCGTGGTGTGCGTTTTCGCCGGAAAACGCGTTTTCGGCCGAAAACGTGTACGTTTGCACTTCCCCGCCACAGGGAAGCTGCTAGCCGGGAATTCTCTGCCTGGTTCTACCCACTGCCCGGAACGCTACGCAGGGCAAAAGCGGTTCTCGTCCTCCGTGCTTGCTTTTTCTCAGAAAGAGCCGTGGTGTGCGTTTTCGCCGGAAAACGCGTTTTCGGCCGAAAACGTCTACGTTTGCACTTCCCCGCCACAGGGAAGCTGCTAGCCGGGAATTCTCTGCCTGGTTCTACCCGCTGCCCGGAACGCTACGCAGGGCAAAAGCGGTTCTCGTCCTCCGTGCTTGCTTTTTCTCAGAAAGAGCCGTGGTGTGCGTTTTCGCCGGAAAACGCGTTTTCGGCCGAAAACTTGTACGTTTGCACTTCCCCGCCACAGGGAAGCTGCTAGCCGGGAATTCTCTGCCTGGTTCTACCCGCTGCCCGGAACGCTACGCAGGGCAAAAGTGGTTCTCGTCCTCCGTGCTTGCTTTTTCTCAGAAAGAGCCGTGGTGTGCGTTTTCCCCGGAAAACGCGTTTTCGGCCGAAAACGTGTACGTTTGCACTTCCCCGCCACAGGGAAGCTGCTAGCCGGGAATTCTCTGCCTGGTTCTACCCGCTGCCCGGAACGCTACGCAGGGCAAAAGCGGTTCTCGTCCTCCGTGCTTGCTTTTTCTCAGAAAGAGCCGTGGTGTGCGTTTTCCCCGGAAAACGCGTTTTCGGCCGAAAACGTGTACGTTTGCACTTCCCCGCCACAGGGAAGCTGCTAGCCGGGAATTCTCTGCCTGGTTCTACCCGCTGCCCGGAACGCTACGCAGGGCAAAAGCGGTTCTCGTCCTCCGTGCTTGCTTTTTCTCAGAAAGAGCCGTGGTGTGCGTTTTCGCCAGAAAACGCATTTTCGGCCGAAAACGTGTACGTTTGCAATTTCCCGCCACAGGGAAGCTGCTAGCCGGGAATTCTCTGCCTGGTTCTACCCGCTGCCCGGAACGCTACGCCGGGCAAAAGCGGTTCTCGTCCTCCGTGCTTGCTTTTTCTCAGAAAGAGCCGTGGTGTGCGTTTTCGCCGGAAAACGCGTTTTCGGCCGAAAACCTGTACGTTTGCAATTTCCCGCCACAGGGAAGCTGCTAGCCGAGAATTCTCTGCCTGGTTCTACCCGCTGCCCGGAACGCTACGCAGGGCAAAAGCGGTTCTCGTCCTCCGTGCTTGCTTTTTCTCAGAAAGAGCCGTGGTGTGCGTTTTCGCCGGAAAACGCGTTTTCGGCCGAAAACGTGTACGTTTGCACTTCCCCGCCACAGGGAAGCTGCTAGCCGGGAATTCTCTGCCTGGTTCTACCCGCTGCCCGGAACGCTACGCAGGGCAAAAGGGATTCTCGTCCTCCGTGCTTGCTTTTATCAGAAAGAGCCGCGGTGTGCGTTTTCACCGGAAAACGCGTTTTCGGCCGAAAACGTGTACGTTTGCACTTCCCCGCCACAGGGAAGCTGCTAGACGGGAATTCTCTGCCTGGTTCTACCCGCTGCCCGGAACGCTACGCAGGGCAAAAGCGGTTCTCGTCCTCCGTGCTTGCTTTTTCTCAGAAAGAGCTGTGGTGTGCGTTTTCCCCGGAAAACGCGTTTTCGGCCGAAAACGTGTACGTTTGCACTTCTCCGCCACAGGGAAGCTGCTAGCCGGGAATTCTCTGCCTGGTTCTACCCGCTGCCCGGAACGCTACGCAGGGCAAAAGCGGTTCTCGTCCTCCGTGCTTGCTTTTTCTCAGAAAGAGCCGCGGTGTGCGTTTTCGCAGGAAAACGAGTTTTCGGCCGAAAACTTGTACGTTTGCACTTCCCCGCCACAGGGAAGCTGCTAGATGGGAATTCTCTGCCTGGTTCTACCCGCTGCCCGGAACGCTACGCAGGGCAAAAGCGGTTCTCGTCCTCCGTGCTTGCTTTTTCTCAGAAAGAGCCGTGGTGTGCGTTTTCGCCGGAAAACGCGTTTTCGGCCGAAAACGTGTACGTTTGCACTTCCCCGCCACAGGGAAGCTGCTAGCCGGGAATTCTCTGCCTGGTTCTACCCGCTGCCCGGAACGCTACGCAGGGCAAAAGCGGTTCTCGTCCTCCGTGCTTGCTTTTCCTCAGAAAGTGCCGTGGTGTGCGTTTTCGCCGGAAAACGCGTTTTCGGCCGAAAACGTGTACGTTTGCACTTCCCCGCCACAGGGAAGCTGCTAGCCGGGAATTCTCTGCCTGGTTCTACCCGCTGCCCAGAACGCTACGCAGGGCAAAAGCGGTTCTCGTCCTCCGTGCTTGCTTTTTCTCAGAAAGAGCATGGTGTGCGTTTTCGCCGGAAAACGCGTTTTCGGCCGAAAACGTGTACGTTTGCAATTTCCCGCCACAGGGAAGCTGCTAGCCGGGAATTCTCTGCCTGGTTCTACCCGCTGCCCGGAACGCTACGCAGGGCAAAAGCGGTTCTCGTCCTCCGTGCTTGCTTTTTCTCAGAAAGAGCCGTGGTGTGCGTTTTCGCCGGAAAACGCGTTTTCGGCCGAAAACGTGTACGTTTGCACTTCCCCGCCACAGGGAAGCTGCTAGCCGGGAATTCTCTGCCTGGTTCTACCCGCTGCCCGGAACGCTACGCAGGGCAAAAGCGGTTCTCGTCCTCCGTGCTTGCTTTTTCTCAGAAAGAGCCGTGGTGTGCGTTTTCGCCGGAAAACGCGTTTTCGGCCGAAAACGTGTACGTTTGCACTTCCCCGCCACAGGGAAGCTGCTAGCCGGGAATTCTCTGCCTGGTTCTACCCGCTGCCCGGAACGCTACGCAGGGCAAAAGCGGTTCTCGTCCTCCGTGCTTGCTTTTTCTCAGAAAGAGCCGCGGTGTGCGTTTTCGCAGGAAAACGAGTTTTCGGCCGAAAACGTGTACGTTTGCACTTCCCCGCCACAGGGAAGCTGCTAGCCGGGAATTCTCTGCCTGGTTCTACCCGCTGCCCGGAACGCTACGCCGGGCAAAAGCGGTTCTCGTCCTCCGTGCTTGCTTTTTCTCAGAAAGAGCCATGGTGTGCGTTTTCGCCGGAAAACGCGTTTTCGGCCGAAAACGTGTACGTTTGCACTTCCCCGCCACAGGGAAGCTGCTAGCCGGGAATTCTCTGCCTGGTTCTACCCGCTGCCCGGAACGCTACGCAGGGCAAAAGCGGTTCTCGTCCTCCGTGCTTGCTTTTTCTCAGAAAGAGCCGCGGTGTGCGTTTTCGCAGGAAAACGAGTTTTCGGCCGAAAACGTGTACGTTTGCACTTCCCCGCCACAGGGAAGCTGCTAGCCGGGAATTCTCTGCCTGGTTCTACCCGCTGCCCAGAACGCTACGCAGGGCAAAAGCGGTTCTCGTCCTCCGTGCTTGCTTTTTCTCAGAAAGAGCATGGTGTGCGTTTTCGCCGGAAAACGCGTTTTCGGCCGAAAACGTGTACGTTTGCAATTTCCCGCCACAGGGAAGCTGCTAGCCGGGAATTCTCTGCCTGGTTCTACCCGCTGCCCGGAACGCTACGCAGGGCAAAAGCGGTTCTCGTCCTCCGTGCTTGCTTTTTCTCAGAAAGAGCCGTGGTGTGCGTTTTCGCCGGAAAACGCGTTTTCGGCCGAAAACGTGTACGTTTGCACTTCCCCGCCACAGGGAAGCTGCTAGCCGGGAATTCTCTGCCTGGTTCTACCCGCTGCCCGGAACGCTACGCAGGGCAAAAGCGGTTCTCGTCCTCCGTGCTTGCTTTTTCTCAGAAAGAGCCGTGGTGTGCGTTTTCGCCGGAAAAGGCGTTTTCGGCCGAAAACGTGTACGTTTGCACTTCCCCGCCACAGGGAAGCTGCTAGCCGGGAATTCTCTGCCTGGTTCTACCCGCTGCCCGGAACGCTACGCAGGGCAAAAGCGGTTCTCGTCCTCCGTGCTTGCTTTTTCTCAGAAAGAGCCGTGGTGTGCGTTTTCCCCGGAAAACGCGTTTTCGGCCGAAAACGTGTACGTTTGCACTTCCCCGCCACAGGGAAGCTGCTAGCCGGGAATTCTCTGCCTGGTTCTACCCGCTGCCCGGAACGCTACGCCGGGCAAAAGCGGTTCTCGTCCTCCGTGCTTGCTTTTTCTCAGAAAGAGCCGTGGTGTGCGTTTTCGCCGGAAAACGCATTTTCGGCCGAAAACGTGTACGTTTGCAATTTCCCGCCACAGGGAAGCTGCTAGCCGGGAATTCTCTGCCTGGTTCTACCCGCTGCCCGGAACGCTACGCAGGGCAAAAGCGGTTCTCGTCCTCCGTGCTTGCTTTTCTCAGAAAGAGCCGTGGTGTGCGTTTTCGCCGGAAAACGCGTTTTCGGCCGAAAACGTGTACGTTTGCACTTCCCCGCCACAGGGAAGCTGCTAGCCGGGAATTCTCTGCCTGGTTCTACCCGCTGCCCGGAACGCTACGCAGGGCAAAAGCGGTTCTCGTCCTCCGTGCTTGCTTTTTCTCAGAAAGAGCCGTGGTGTGCGTTTTCGCCGGAAAACGCGTTTTCGGCCGAAAACCTGTACGTTTGCAATTTCCCGCCACAGGGAAGCTGCTAGCCGGGAATTCTCTGCCTGGTTCTACCCGCTGCCCGGAACGCTACGCCGGGCAAAAGCGGTTCTCGTCCTCCGTGCTTGCTTTTTCTCAGAAAGAGCCGTGGTGTGCGTTTTCGCCGGAAAACGCGTTTTCGGCCGAAAACGTGTATGTTTGCACTTCCCCGCCACAGGGAAGCTGCTAGCCGGGAATTCTCTGCCTGGTTCTACCCGCTGCCCGGAACGCTACGCAGGGCAAAAGCGGTCTCGTCCTCCGTGCTTGCTTTTTCTCAGAAAGAGCCGTGGTGTGCGTTTTCGCCGGAAAACGCGTTTTCGGCCGAAAACGTGTACGTTTGCACTTCCCCGCCACAGGGAAGCTGCTAGCCGGGAATTCTCTGCCTGGTTCTACCCGCTGCCCGGAACGCTACGCAGGGCAAAAGCGGTTCTCGTCCTCCGTGCTTGCTTTTTCTCAGAAAGAGCATGGTGTGCGTTTTCGCCGGAAAACGCGTTTTCGGCCGAAAACGTGTACGTTTGCACTTCCCCGCCACAGGGAAGCTGCTAGCCGGGAATTCTCTGCCTGGTTCTACCCGCTGCCCGGAACGCTACGCAGGGCAAAAGCGGTTCTCGTCCTCCGTGCTTGCTTTTTCTCAGAAAGAGCCGCGGTGTGCGTTTTCGCAGGAAAACGAGTTTTCGGCCGAAAACGTGTACGTTTGCACTTCCCCGCCACAGGGAAGCTGCTAGCCGGGAATTCTCTGCCTGGTTCTACCCGCTGCCCGGAACGCTACGCAGGGCAAAAGCGGTTCTCGTCCTCCGTGCTTGCTTTTTCTCAGAAAGAGCATGGTGTGCGTTTTCGCCGGAAAACGCGTTTTCGGCCGAAAACGTGTACGTTTGCAATTTCCCGCCACAGGGAAGCTGCTAGCCGGGAATTCTCTGCCTGGTTCTACCCGCTGCCCGGAACGCTACGCAGGGCAAAAGCGGTTCTCGTCCTCCGTGCTTGCTTTTTCTCAGAAAGAGCCGTGGTGTGCGTTTTCGCCGGAAAACACGTTTTCGGCCGAAAACGTGTACGTTTGCACTTCCCCGCCACAGGGAAGCTGCTAGCCGGGAATTCTCTGCCTGGTTCTACCCGCTGCCCGGAACGCTACGCAGGGCAAAAGCGGTTCTCGTCCTCCGTGCTTGCTTTTTCTCAGAAAGAGCCGTGGTGTGCGTTTTCGCCGGAAAACGCGTTTTCGGCCGAAAACGTGTACGTTTGCACTTCCCCGCCACAGGGAAGCTGCTAGCCGGGAATTCTCTGCCTGGTTCTACCCGCTGCCCGGAACGCTACGCCGGGCAAAAGCGGTTCTCGTCCTCCGTGCTTGCTTTTTCTCAGAAAGAGCCGTGGTGTGCGTTTTCGCCGGAAAATCGTTTTCGGCCTAAAACATGTACGTTTGCACTTCCCCGCCACAGGGAAGCTGCTAGCCGGGAATTCTCTGCCTGGTTCTACCCGCTGCCCGGAACGCTACGCAGGGCAAAAGCGGTTCTCGTCCTCCGTGCTTGCTTTTCCTCAGAAAGAGCCGTGGTGTGCGTTTTCGCCGGAAAACGCGTTTTCGGCCGAAAACGTGTATGTTTGCAATTTCCCGACACAGGGAAGCTGCTAGCCGGGAATTCTCTGCCTGGTTCTACCCGCTGCCCGGAACGCTACGCAGGGCAAAAGCGGTTCTCGTCCTCCGTGCTTGCTTTTTCTCAGAAAGAGCCGTGGTGTGCGTTTTCGCCGGAAAACGCGTTTTCGGCCGAAAACGTGTATGTTTGCACTTCCCCGCCACAGGGAAGCTGCTAGCCGGGAATTCTCTGCCTGGTTCTACCCGCTGCCCGGAACGCTACGCAGGGCAAAAGCGGTTCTCGTCCTCCGTGCTTGCTTTTTCTCAGAAAGAGCCGTGGTGTGCGTTTTCGCCGGAAAACGCGTTTTCGGCCGAAAACGTGTACGTTTGCACTTCCCCGCCACAGGGAAGCTGCTAGCCGGGAATTCTCTGCCTGGTTCTACCCGCTGCCCGGAATGCTACGCAGGGCAAAAGCGGTTCTCGTCCTCCGTGCTTGCTTTTTCTCAGAAAGAGCCGTGGTGTGCGTTTTCGCCGGAAAACGCGTTTTCGGCCGAAAACGTGTACGTTTGCACTTCCCCGCCACAGGGAAGCTGCTAGCCGGGAATTCTCTGCCTGGTTCTACCCGCTGCCCGGAACGCTACGCAGGGCAAAAGCGGTTCTCGTCCTCCGTGCTTGCTTTTTCTCAGAAAGAGCCGCGGTGTGCGTTTTCGCCGGAAAACGCGTTTTCGGCCGAAAACGTGTACGTTTGCACTTCCCCGCCACAGGGAAGCTGCTAGCCGGGAATTCTCTGCCTGGTTCTACCCGCTGCCCGGAACGCTACGCAGGGCAAAAGCGGTTCTCGTCCTCCGTGCTTGCTTTTTCTCAGAAAGAGCCATGGTGTGCGTTTTCGCCGGAAAACGCGTTTTCGGCCGAAAACGTGTACGTTTGCACTTCCCCGCCACAGGGAAGCTGCTAGCCGGGAATTCTCTGCCTGGTTCTACCCGCTGCCCGGAACGCTACGCAGGGCAAAAGCGGTTCTCGTCCTCCGTGCTTGCTTTTTCTCAGAAAGAGCATGGTGTGCGTTTTCGCCGGAAAACGCGTTTTCGGCCGAAAACGTGTACGTTTGCACTTCCCCGCCACAGGGAAGCTGCTAGCCGGGAATTCTCTGCCTGGTTCTACCCGCTGCCCGGAACGCTACGCAGGGCAAAAGCGGTTCTCGTCCTCCGTGCTTGCTTTTTCTCAGAAAGAGCCGCGTTGTGCGTTTTCGCAGGAAAACGAGTTTTCGGCCGAAAACGTGTACGTTTGCACTTCCCCGCCACAGGGAAGCTGCTAGCCGGTAATTCTCTGCCTGGTTCTACCCGCTGCCCGGAACGCTACGCAGGGCAAAAGCGGTTCTCGTCCTCCGTGCTTGCTTTTTCTCAGAAAGAGCCGTGGTGTGCGTTTTCGCCGGAAAACGCGTTTTCGGCCGAAAACGTGTACGTTTGCACTTCCCCGCCACAGGGAAGCTGCTAGCCGGGAATTCTCTGCCTGGTTCTACCCGCTGCCCGGAACGCTACGCAGGGCAAAAGCGGTTCTCGTCCTCCGTGCTTGCTTTTTCTCAGAAAGAGCCGTGGTGTGCGTTTTCGCCGGAAAAGGCGTTTTCGGCCGAAAACGTGTACGTTTGCACTTCCCCGCCACAGGGAAGCTGCTAGCCGGGAATTCTCTGCCTGGTTCTACCCGCTGCCCGGAACGCTACGCAGGGCAAAAGCGGTTCTCGTCCTCCGTGCTTGCTTTTATCAGAAAGAGCCGCGGTGTGCGTTTTCACCGGAAAACGCGTTTTCGGCCGAAAACGTGTACGTTTGCACTTCCCCGCCACAGGGAAGCTGCTAGACGGGAATTCTCTGCCTGGTTCTACCCGCTGCCCGGAACGCTACGCAGGGCAAAAGCGGTTCTCGTCCTCCGTGCTTGCTTTTTCTCAGAAAGAGCTGTGGTGTGCGTTTTCCCCGGAAAACGCGTTTTCGGCCGAAAACGTCTACGTTTGCACTTCTCCGCCACAGGGAAGCTGCTAGCCGGGAATTCTCTGCCTGGTTCTACCCGCTGCCCGGAACGCTACGCAGGGCAAAAGCGGTTCTCGTCCTCCGTGCTTGCTTTTTCTCAGAAAGAGCCGCGGTGTGCGTTTTCGCAGGAAAACGAGTTTTCGGCCGAAAACTTGTACGTTTGCACTTCCCCGCCACAGGGAAGCTGCTAGACGGGAATTCTCTGCCTGGTTCTACCCGCTGCCCGGAACGCTACGCAGGGCAAAAGCGGTTCTCGTCCTCCGTGCTTGCTTTTTCTCAGAAAGAGCCGCGGTGTGCGTTTTCGCAGGAAAACGATTTTTCGGCCGAAAACTTGTACGTTTGCACTTCCCCGCCACAGGGAAGCTGCTAGCCGGGAATTCTCTGCCTGGTTCTACCCGCTGCCCGGAACGCTACGCAGGGCAAAAGCGGTTCTCGTCCTCCGTGCTTGCTTTTTCTCAGAAAGAGCCGCGGTGTGCGTTTTCGCCGGAAAACGCGTTTTCGGCCGAAAACGTGTACGTTTGCACTTCCCCGCCACAGGGAAGCTGCTAGCCGGGAATTCTCTGCCTGGTTCTACCCGCTGCCCGGAACGCTACGCCGGGCAAAAGCGGTTCTCGTCCTCCGTGCTTGCTTTTTCTCAGAAAGAGCCATGGTGTGCGTTTTCGCCGGAAAACGCGTTTTCGGCCGAAAACGTGTACGTTTGCACTTCCCCGCCACAGGGAAGCTGCTAGCCGGGAATTCTCTGCCTGGTTCTACCCGCTGCCCGGAACGCTACGCAGGGCAAAAGCGGTTCTCGTCCTCCGTGCTTGCTTTTTCTCAGAAAGAGCATGGTGTGCGTTTTCGCCGGAAAACGCGTTTTCGGCCGAAAACGTGTACGTTTGCACTTCTTCGCCACAGGGAAGCTGCTAGCCGGGAATTCTCTGCCTGGTTCTACCCGCTGCCCGGAACGCTACGCAGGGCAAAAGCGGTTCTCGTCCTCCGTGCTTGCTTTTTCTCAGAAAGAGCCGTGGTGTGCGTTTTCGCCGGAAAAGGCGTTTTCGGCCGAAAACGTGTACGTTTGCACTTCCCCGCCACAGGGAAGCTGCTAGCCGGGAATTCTCTGCCTGGTTCTACCCGCTGCCCGGAACGCTACGCAGGGCAAAAGCGGTTCTCGTCCTCCGTGCTTGCTTTTTCTCAGAAAGAGCCGTGGTGTGCGTTTTCCCCGGAAAAGGCGTTTTCGGCCGAAAACGTGTACGTTTGCTCTTCCCCGCCACAGGTAAGCTGCTAGCCGGGAATTCTCTGCCTGGTTCTACCCGCTGCCCAGAACGCTACGCAGGGCAAAAGCGGTTCTCGTCCTCCGTGCTTGCTTTTTCTCAGAAAGAGCCGTGGTGTGCGTTTTCGCCGGAAAACGCGTTTTCGGCCGAAAACGTGTACGTTTGCACTTCCCCGCCACAGGGAAGCTGCTAGCCGGGAATTCTCTGCCTGGTTCTACCCGCTGCCCGGAACGCTACGCCGGGCAAAAGCGGTTCTCGTCCTCCGTGCTTGCTTTTTCTCAGAAAGAGCCGTGGTGTGCGTTTTCGCCGGAAAATCGTTTTCGGCCTAAAACATGTACGTTTGCACTTCCCCGCCACAGGGAAGCTGCTAGACGGGAATTCTCTGCCTGGTTCTACCCGCTGCCCGGAATGCTACGCAGGGCAAAAGCGGTTCTCGTCCTCCGTTCTTGCTTTTTCTCAGAAAGAGCCGTGGTGTGCGTTTTCGCCGGAAAACGCGTTTTCGGCCGAAAACGTGTACGTTTGCACTTCCCCGCCACAGGGAAGCTGCTAGCCGGGAATTCTCTGCCTGGTTCTACCCGCTGCCCGGAACGCTACGCAGGGCAAAAGCGGTTCTCGTCCTCCGTGCTTGCTTTTCCTCAGAAAGAGCCGTGGTGTGCGTTTTCGCCGGAAAACGCGTTTTCGGCCGAAAACGTGTATGTTTGCAATTTCCCGACACAGGGAAGCTGCTAGCCGGGAATTCTCTGCCTGGTTCTACCCGCTGCCCGGAACGCTACGCAGGGTAAAAGCGGTTCTCGTCCTCCGTGCTTGCTTTTTCTCAGAAAGAGCCGTGGTGTGCGTTTTCGCCGGAAAACGCGTTTTCGGCCGAAAACGTGTATGTTTGCACTTCCCCGCCACAGGGAAGCTGCTAGCCGGGAATTCTCTGCCTGGTTCTACCCGCTGCCCGGAACGCTACGCAGGGCAAAAGCGGTTCTCGTCCTCCGTGCTTGCTTTTTCTCAGAAAGAGCCGTGGTGTGCGTTTTCGCCGGAAAACGCGTTTTCGGCCGAAAACGTGTACGTTTGCACTTCCCCGCCACAGGGAAGCTGCTAGCCGGGAATTCTCTGCCTGGTTCTACCCGCTGCCCGGAATGCTACGCAGGGCAAAAGCGGTTCTCGTCCTCCGTGCTTGCTTTTTCTCAGAAAGAGCCGTGGTGTGCGTTTTCGCCGGAAAACGCGTTTTCGGCCGAAAACGTGTACGTTTGCACTTCCCCGCCACAGGGAAGCTGCTAGCCGGGAATTCTCTGCCTGGTTCTACCCGCTGCCCGGAACGCTACGCAGGGCAAAAGCGGTTCTCGTCCTCCGTGCTTGCTTTTTCTCAGAAAGAGCCGCGGTGTGCGTTTTCGCAGGAAAACGAGTTTTCGGCCGAAAACGTGTACGTTTGCACTTCCCCGCCACAGGGAAGCTGCTAGCCGGGAATTCTCTGCCTGGTTCTACCCGCTGCCCGGAACGCTACGCAGGGCAAAAGCGGTTCTCGTCCTCCGTGCTTGCTTTTTCTCAGAAAGAGCCATGGTGTGCGTTTTCGCCGGAAAACGCGTTTTCGGCCGAAAACGTGTACGTTTGCACTTCCCCGCCACAGGGAAGCTGCTAGCCGGGAATTCTCTGCCTGGTTCTACCCGCTGCCCGGAACGCTACGCAGGGCAAAAGCGGTTCTCGTCCTCCGTGCTTGCTTTTTCTCAGAAAGAGCATGGTGTGCGTTTTCGCCGGAAAACGCGTTTTCGGCCGAAAACGTGTACGTTTGCACTTCCCCGCCACAGGGAAGCTGCTAGCCGGGAATTCTCTGCCTGGTTCTACCCGCTGCCCGGAACGCTACGCAGGGCAAAAGCGGTTCTCGTCCTCCGTGCTTGCTTTTTCTCAGAAAGAGCCGCGTTGTGCGTTTTCGCAGGAAAACGAGTTTTCGGCCGAAAACGTGTACGTTTGCACTTCCCCGCCACAGGGAAGCTGCTAGCCGGGAATTCTCTGCCTGGTTCTACCCGCTGCCCGGAACGCTACGCAGGGCAAAAGCGGTTCTCGTCCTCCGTGCTTGCTTTTCCTCAGAAAGTGCCGTGGTGTGCGTTTTCGCCGGAAAACGCGTTTTCGGCCGAAAACGTGTACGTTTGCACTTCCCCGCCACAGGGAAGCTGCTAGCCGGGAATTCTCTGCCTGGTTCTACCCGCTGCCCAGAACGCTACGCAGGGCAAAAGCGGTTCTCGTCCTCCGTGCTTGCTTTTTCTCAGAAAGAGCATGGTGTGCGTTTTCGCCGGAAAACGCGTTTTCGGCCGAAAACGTGTACGTTTGCAATTTCCCGCCACAGGGAAGCTGCTAGCCGGTAATTCTCTGCCTGGTTCTACCCGCTGCCCGGAACGCTACGCAGGGCAAAAGCGGTTCTCGTCCTCCGTGCTTGCTTTTTCTCAGAAAGAGCCGTGGTGTGCGTTTTCGCCGGAAAACGCGTTTTCGGCCGAAAACGTGTACGTTTGCACTTCCCCGCCACAGGGAAGCTGCTAGACGGGAATTCTCTGCCTGGTTCTACCCGCTGCCCGGAATGCTACGCAGGGCAAAAGCGGTTCTCGTCCTCCGTTCTTGCTTTTTCTCAGAAAGAGCCGTGGTGTGCGTTTTCGCCGGAAAACGCGTTTTCGGCCGAAAACGTGTACGTTTGCACTTCCCCGCCACAGGGAAGCTGCTAGCCGGGAATTCTCTGCCTGGTTCTACCCGCTGCCCGGAACGCTACGCAGGGCAAAAGCGGTTCTCGTCCTCCGTGCTTGCTTTTCCTCAGAAAGAGCCGTGGTGTGCGTTTTCGCCGGAAAACGCGTTTTCGGCCGAAAACGTGTATGTTTGCAATTTCCCGACACAGGGAAGCTGCTAGCCGGGAATTCTCTGCCTGGTTCTACCCGCTGCCCGGAACGCTACGCAGGGCAAAAGCGGTTCTCGTCCTCCGTGCTTGCTTTTTCTCAGAAAGAGCCGTGGTGTGCGTTTTCGCCGGAAAACGCGTTTTCGGCCGAAAACGTGTATGTTTGCACTTCCCCGCCACAGGGAAGCTGCTAGCCGGGAATTCTCTGCCTGGTTCTACCCGCTGCCCGGAACGCTACGCAGGGCAAAAGCGGTTCTCGTCCTCCGTGCTTGCTTTTTCTCAGAAAGAGCCGTGGTGTGCGTTTTCGCCGGAAAACGCGTTTTCGGCCGAAAACGTGTACGTTTGCACTTCCCCGCCACAGGGAAGCTGCTAGCCGGGAATTCTCTGCCTGGTTCTACCCGCTGCCCGGAATGCTACGCAGGGCAAAAGCGGTTCTCGTCCTCCGTGCTTGCTTTTTCTCAGAAAGAGCCGTGGTGTGCGTTTTCGCCGGAAAACGCGTTTTCGGCCGAAAACGTGTACGTTTGCACTTCCCCGCCACAGGGAAGCTGCTAGCCGGGAATTCTCTGCCTGGTTCTACCCGCTGCCCGGAACGCTACGCAGGGCAAAAGCGGTTCTCGTCCTCCGTGCTTGCTTTTTCTCAGAAAGAGCCGCGGTGTGCGTTTTCGCAGGAAAACGAGTTTTCGGCCGAAAACGTGTACGTTTGCACTTCCCTGCCACAGGGAAGCTGCTAGCCGGGAATTCTCTGCCTGGTTCTACCCGCTGCCCGGAACGCTACGCAGGGCAAAAGCGGTTCTCGTCCTCCGTGCTTGCTTTTTCTCAGAAAGAGCCATGGTGTGCGTTTTCGCCGGAAAACGCGTTTTCGGCCGAAAACGTGTACGTTTGCACTTCCCCGCCACAGGGAAGCTGCTAGCCGGGAATTCTCTGCCTGGTTCTACCCGCTGCCCGGAACGCTACGCAGGGCAAAAGCGGTTCTCGTCCTCCGTGCTTGCTTTTTCTCAGAAAGAGCATGGTGTGCGTTTTCGCCGGAAAACGCGTTTTCGGCCGAAAACGTGTACGTTTGCACTTCCCCGCCACAGGGAAGCTGCTAGCCGGGAATTCTCTGCCTGGTTCTACCCGCTGCCCGGAACGCTACGCAGGGCAAAAGCGGTTCTCGTCCTCCGTGCTTGCTTTTTCTCAGAAAGAGCCGCGTTGTGCGTTTTCGCAGGAAAACGAGTTTTCGGCCGAAAACGTGTACGTTTGCACTTCCCCGCCACAGGGAAGCTGCTAGCCGGGAATTCTCTGCCTGGTTCTACCCGCTGCCCGGAACGCTACGCAGGGCAAAAGCGGTTCTCGTCCTCCGTGCTTGCTTTTCCTCAGAAAGTGCCGTGGTGTGCGTTTTCGCCGGAAAACGCGTTTTCGGCCGAAAACGTGTACGTTTGCACTTCCCCGCCACAGGGAAGCTGCTAGCCGGGAATTCTCTGCCTGGTTCTACCCGCTGCCCAGAACGCTACGCAGGGCAAAAGCGGTTCTCGTCCTCCGTGCTTGCTTTTTCTCAGAAAGAGCATGGTGTGCGTTTTCGCCGGAAAACGCGTTTTCGGCCGAAAACGTGTACGTTTGCAATTTCCCGCCACAGGGAAGCTGCTAGCCGGTAATTCTCTGCCTGGTTCTACCCGCTGCCCGGAACGCTACGCAGGGCAAAAGCGGTTCTCGTCCTCCGTGCTTGCTTTTTCTCAGAAAGAGCCGTGGTGTGCGTTTTCGCCGGAAAACGCGTTTTCGGCCGAAAACGTGTACGTTTGCACTTCCCCGCCACAGGGAAGCTGCTAGCCGGGAATTCTCTGCCTGGTTCTACCCGCTGCCCGGAACGCTACGCAGGGCAAAAGCGGTTCTCGTCCTCCGTGCTTGCTTTTTCTCAGAAAGAGCCGTGGTGTGCGTTTTCGCCGGAAAAGGCGTTTTCGGCCGAAAACGTGTACGTTTGCACTTCCCCGCCACAGGGAAGCTGCTAGCCGGGAATTCTCTGCCTGGTTCTACCCGCTGCCCGGAACGCTACGCAGGGCAAAAGCGGTTCTCGTCCTCCGTGCTTGCTTTTCTCAGAAAGAGCCGTGGTGTGCGTTTTCGCCGGAAAACGCGTTTTCGGCCGAAAACGTGTACGTTTGCACTTCCCCGCCACAGGGAAGCTGCTAGCCGGGAATTCTCTGCCTGGTTCTACCCGCTGCCCGGAACGCTACGCAGGGCAAAAGCGGTTCTCGTCCTCCGTGCTTGCTTTTTCTCAGAAAGAGCCGTGGTGTGCGTTTTCGCCGGAAAACGCGTTTTCGGCCGAAAACGTGTACGTTTGCACTTCCCCGCCACAGGGAATCTGCTAGCCGGGAATTCTCTGCCTGGTTCTACCCGCTGCCCGGAACGCTACGCAGGGCAAAAGGGATTCTCGTCCTCCGTGCTTGCTTTTATCAGAAAGAGCCGCGGTGTGCGTTTTCACCGGAAAACGCGTTTTCGGCCGAAAACGTGTACGTTTGCACTTCCCCGCCACAGGGAAGCTGCTAGACGGGAATTCTCTGCCTGGTTCTACCCGCTGCCCGGAACGCTACGCAGGGCAAAAGCGGTTCTCGTCCTCCGTGCTTGCTTTTTCTCAGAAAGAGCTGTGGTGTGCGTTTTCCCCGGAAAACGCGTTTTCGGCCGAAAACGTCTACGTTTGCACTTCTCCGCCACAGGGAAGCTGCTAGCCGGGAATTCTCTGCCTGGTTCTACCCGCTGCCCGGAACGCTACGCAGGGCAAAAGCGGTTCTCGTCCTCCGTGCTTGCTTTTTCTCAGAAAGAGCCGCGGTGTGCGTTTTCGCAGGAAAACGAGTTTTCGGCCGAAAACTTGTACGTTTGCACTTCCCCGCCACAGGGAAGCTGCTAGACGGGAATTCTCTGCCTGGTTCTACCCGCTGCCCGGAACGCTACGCAGGGCAAAAGCGGTTCTCGTCCTCCGTGCTTGCTTTTTCTCAGAAAGAGCCGTGGTGTGCGTTTTCGCCGGAAAACGCGTTTTCGGCCGAAAACGTGTACGTTTGCACTTCCCCGCCACAGGGAAGCTGCTAGCCGGGAATTCTCTGCCTGGTTCTACCCGCTGCCCGGAACGCTACGCAGGGCAAAAGCGGTTCTCGTCCTCCGTGCTTGCTTTTTCTCAGAAAGAGCCGTGGTGTGCGTTTTCGCCGGAAAACGCGTTTTCGGCCGAAAACGTGTACGTTTGCACTTCCCCGCCACAGGGAAGCTGCTAGCCGGGAATTCTCTGCCTGGTTCTACCCGCTGCCCGGAACGCTACGCAGGGCAAAAGCGGTTCTCGTCCTCCGTGCTTGCTTTTTCTCAGAAAGAGCATGGTGTGCGTTTTCGCCGGAAAACGCGTTTTCGGCCGAAAACGTGTACGTTTGCAATTTCCCGCCACAGGGAAGCTGCTAGCCGGGAATTCTCTGCCTGGTTCTACCCGCTGCCCGGAACGCTACGCAGGGCAAAAGCGGTTCTCGTCCTCCGTGCTTGCTTTTTCTCAGAAAGAGCCGTGGTGTGCGTTTTCGCCGGAAAACGCGTTTTCGGCCGAAAACGTGTATGTTTGCACTTCCCCGCCACAGGGAAGCTGCTAGCCGGGAATTCTCTGCCTGGTTCTACCCGCTGCCCGGAACGCTACGCAGGGCAAAAGCGGTTCTCGTCCTCCGTGCTTGCTTTTTCTCAGAAAGAGCCGTGGTGTGCGTTTTCGCCGGAAAACGCGTTTTCGGCCGAAAACGTGTACGTTTGCACTTCCCCGCCACAGGGAAGCTGCTAGCCGGGAATTCTCTGCCTGGTTCTACCCGCTGCCCGGAATGCTACGCAGGGCAAAAGCGGTTCTCGTCCTCCGTGCTTGCTTTTTCTCAGAAAGAGCCGTGGTGTGCGTTTTCGCCGGAAAACGCGTTTTCGGCCGAAAACGTGTACGTTTGCACTTCCCCGCCACAGGGAAGCTGCTAGCCGGTAATTCTCTGCCTGGTTCTACCCGCTGCCCGGAACGCTACGCAGGGCAAAAGCGGTTCTCGTCCTCCGTGCTTGCTTTTTCTCAGAAAGAGCCGCGGTGTGCGTTTTCGCAGGAAAACGAGTTTTCGGCCGAAAACGTGTACGTTTGCACTTCCCCGCCACAGGGAAGATGCTAGCCGGGAATTCTCTGCCTGGTTCTACCCGCTGCCCGGAACGCTACGCCGGGCAAAAGCGGTTCTCGTCCTCCGTGCTTGCTTTTTCTCAGAAAGAGCCATGGTGTGCGTTTTCGCCGGAAAACGCGTTTTCGGCCGAAAACGTGTACGTTTGCACTTCCCCGCCACAGGGAAGCTGCTAGCCGGGAATTCTCTGCCTGGTTCTACCCGCTGCCCGGAACGCTACGCAGGGCAAAAGCGGTTCTCGTCCTCCGTGCTTGCTTTTTCTCAGAAAGAGCATGGTGTGCGTTTTCGCCGGAAAACGCGTTTTCGGCCGAAAACGTGTACGTTTGCACTTCCCCGCCACAGGGAAGCTGCTAGCCGGGAATTCTCTGCCTGGTTCTACCCGCTGCCCGGAACGCTACGCAGGGCAAAAGCGGTTCTCGTCCTCCGTGCTTGCTTTTCCTCAGAAAGTGCCGTGGTGTGCGTTTTCGCCGGAAAACGCGTTTTCGGCCGAAAACGTGTACGTTTGCACTTCCCCGCCACAGGGAAGCTGCTAGCCGGGAATTCTCTGCCTGGTTCTACCCGCTGCCCAGAACGCTACGCAGGGCAAAAGCGGTTCTCGTCCTCCGTGCTTGCTTTTTCTCAGAAAGAGCATGGTGTGCGTTTTCGCCGGAAAACGCGTTTTCGGCCGAAAACGTGTACGTTTGCAATTTCCCGCCACAGGGAAGCTGCTAGCCGGGAATTCTCTGCCTGGTTCTACCCGCTGCCCGGAACGCTACGCAGGGCAAAAGCGGTTCTCGTCCTCCGTGCTTGCTTTTTCTCAGAAAGAGCCGTGGTGTGCGTTTTCGCCGGAAAACGCATTTTCGGCTGAAAACGTGTATGTTTGCACTTCCCCGCCACAGGGAAGCTGCTAGCCGGGAATTCTCTGCCTGGTTCTACCCGCTGCCCGGAACGCTACGCAGGGCAAAAGCGGTTCTCGTCCTCCGTGCTTGCTTTTTCTCAGAAAGAGCCGTGGTGTGCGTTTTCGCCGGAAAACGCGTTTTCGGCCGAAAACGTGTACGTTTGCACTTCCCCGCCACAGGGAAGCTGCTAGCCGGGAATTCTCTGCCTGGTTCTACCCGCTGCCCGGAATGCTACGCAGGGCAAAAGCGGTTCTCGTCCTCCGTGCTTGCTTTTTCTGAGAAAGAGCCGTGGTGTGCGTTTTCGCCGGAAAACGCGTTTTCGGCCGAAAACGTGTACGTTTGCACTTCCCCGCCACAGGGAAGCTGCTAGCCGGGAATTCTCTGCCTGGTTCTACCCGCTGCCCGGAACGCTACGCAGGGCAAAAGCGGTTCTCGTCCTCCGTGCTTGCTTTTTCTCAGAAAGAGCCGTGGTGTGCGTTTTCGCCGGAAAAGGCGTTTTCGGCCGAAAACGTCTACGTTTGCACTTCCCCGCCACAGGGAAGCTGCTAGCCGGGAATTCTCTGCCTGGTTCTACCCGCTGCCCGGAACGCTACGCCGGGCAAAAGCGGTTCTCGTCCTCCGTGCTTGCTTTTTCTCAGAAAGAGCCGTGGTGTGCGTTTTCGCCGGAAAATCGTTTTCGGCCGAAAACGTGTACGTTTGCACTTCCCCGCCACAGGGAAGCTGCTAGCCGGGAATTCTCTGCCTGGTTCTACCCGCTGCCCGGAACGCTACGCAGGGCAAAAGCGGTTCTCGTCCTCCGTGCTTGCTTTTTCTCAGAAAGAGTCGTGGTGTGCGTTTTCGCCGGAAAACGCGTTTTCGGCCGAAAACGTGTACGTTTGCACTTCCCCGCCACAGGGAAGCTGCTAGCCGGGAATTCTCTGCCTGGTTCTACCCGCTGCCCGGAACGCTACGCAGGGCAAAAGCGGTTCTCGTCCTCCGTGCTTGCTTTTCCTCAGAAAGAGCCGTGGTGTGCGTTTTCGCCGGAAAACGCGTTTTCGGCCGAAAACGTGTACGTTTGCACTTCCCCGCCACAGGGAAGCTGCTAGCCGGGAATTCTCTGCCTGGTTCTACCCGCTGCCCGGAACGCTACGCAGGGCAAAAGCGGTTCTCGTCCTCCGTGCTTGCTTTTTCTCAGAAAGAGCCGTGGTGTGCGTTTTCGCCGGAAAACGCGTTTTCAGCCGAAAACGTGTACGTTTGCACTTCCCCGCCACAGGGAAGCTGCTAGCCGGGAATTCTCTGCCTGGTTCTACCCGCTGCCCGGAACGCTACGCAGGGCAAAAGCGGTTCTCGTCCTCCGTGCTTGCTTTTTCTCAGAAAGAGCCGTGGTGTGCGTTTTCGCAGGAAAACGAGTTTTCGGCCGAAAACGTGTACGTTTGCACTTCCCCGCCACAGGGAAGCTGCTAGACGGGAATTCTCTGCCTGGTTCTACCCGCTGCCCGGAACGCTACGCAGGGCAAAAGCGGTTCTCGTCCTCCGTGCTTGCTTTTTCTCAGAAAGAGCCGTGGTGTGCGTTTTCCCCGGAAAAGGCGTTTTCGGCCGAAAACGTGTACGTTTGCACTTCCCCGCCACAGGGAAGCTGCTAGCCGGGAATTCTCTGCCTGGTTCTACCCGCTGCCCGGAACGCTACGCAGGGCAAAAGCGGTTCTCGTCCTCCGTGCTTGCTTTTTCTCAGAAAGAGCCGTGGTGTGCGTTTTCGCCGGAAAACGCGTTTTCGGCCGAAAACGTGTACGTTTGCACTACCCCGCCACAGGTAAGCTGCTAGCCGGGAATTCTCTGCCTGGTTCTACCCGCTGCCCGGAACGCTACGCAGGGCAAAAGCGGTTCTCGTCCTCCGTGCTTGCTTTTTCTCAGAAAGAGCCGTGGTGTGCGTTTTCCCCGGAAAACGCGTTTTCGGCCGAAAACGTGTACGTTTGCACTTCCCCGCCACAGGGAAGCTGCTAGCCGGGAATTCTCTGCCTGGTTCTACCCGCTGCCCGGAACGCTACGCAGGGCAAAAGCGGTTCTCGTCCTCCGTGCTTGCTTTTTCTCAGAAAGAGCATGGTGTGCGTTTTCGCCGGAAAACGCATTTTCGGCCGAAAACGTGTACGTTTGCAATTTCCCGCCACAGGGAAGCTGCTAGCCGGGAATTCTCTGCCTGGTTCTACCCGCTGCCCGGAACGCTACGCAGGGCAAAAGCGGTTCTCGTCCTCCGTGCTTGCTTTTCTCAGAAAGAGCCGTGGTGTGCGTTTTCGCCGGAAAACGCGTTTTCGGCCGAAAACGTGTACGTTTGCACTTCCCCGCCACAGGGAAGCTGCTAGCCGGGAATTCTCTGCCTGGTTCTACCCGCTGCCCGGAACGCTACGCAGGGCAAAAGCGGTTCTCGTCCTCCGTGCTTGCTTTTTCTCAGAAAGAGCCGTGGTGTGCGTTTTCGCCGGAAAACGCGTTTTCGGCCGAAAACGTGTACGTTTGCACTACCCCGCCACAGGTAAGCTGCTAGCCGGGAATTCTCTGCCTGGTTCTACCCGCTGCCCGGAACGCTACGCAGGGCAAAAGCGGTTCTCGTCCTCCGTGCTTGCTTTTTCTCAGAAAGAGCCGTGGTGTGCGTTTTCGCCGGAAAACGAGTTTTCGGCCGAAAACTTGTACGTTTGCAATTTCCCGCCACAGGGAAGCTGCTAGCCGGGAATTCTCTGCCTGGTTCTACCCGCTGCCAGGAACGCTACGCAGGGCAAAAGCGGTTCTCGTCCTCCGTGCTTGCTTTTTCTCAGAAAGAGCCGTGGTGTGCGTTTTCGCCGGAAAACGCGTTTTCGGCCGAAAACGTGTACGTTTGCACTTCCCCGCCACAGGGAAGCTGCTAGCCGGGAATTCTCTGCCTGGTTCTACCCGCTGCCCAGAACGCTACGCAGGGCAAAAGCGGTTCTCGTCCTCCGTGCTTACCTTTTCTCAGAAAGAGCATGGTGTGCGTTTTCGCCGGAAAACGCGTTTTCGGCCGAAAACCTGTACGTTTGCAATTTCCCGCCACAGGGAAGCTGCTAGCCGGGAATTCTCTGCCTGGTTCTACCCGCTGCCCGGAACGCTACGCAGGGCAAAAGGGATTCTCGTCCTCCGTGCTTGCTTTTATCAGAAAGAGCCGCGGTGTGCGTTTACACCGGAAAACGCGTTTTCGGCCGAAAACGTGTACGTTTGCACTTCCCCGCCACAGGGAAGCTGCTAGCCGGGAATTCTCTGCCTGGTTCTACCCGCTGCCCGGAACGCTACGCAGGGCAAAAGCGGTTCTCGTCCTCCGTGCTTGCTTTTTCTCAGAAAGAGCCGTGGTGTGCGTTTTCCCCGGAAAACGCGTTTTCGGCCGAAAACGTGTACGTTTGCACTTCCCCGCCACAGGGAAGCTGCTAGCCGGGAATTCTCTGCCTGGTTCTACCCGCTGCCCGGAACGCTACGCAGGGCAAAAGCGGTTCTCGTCCTCCGTGCTTGCTTTTTCTCAGAAAGAGCCGTGGTGTGCGTTTTCGCCGGAAAACGCGTTTTCGGCCGAAAACGTGTCCGTTTGCACTTCCCCGCCACAGGGAAGCTGCTAGCCGGGAATTCTCTGCCTGGTTCTACCCGCTGCCCAGAACGCTACGCAGGGCAAAAGCGGTTCTCGTCCTCCGTGCTTACTTTTTCTCAGAAAGAGCATGGTGTGCGTTTTCGCCGGAAAACGCGTTTTCGGCCGAAAACCTGTACGTTTGCAATTTCCCGCCACAGGGAAGCTGCTAGCCGGGAATTCTCTGCCTGGTTCTACCCGCTGCCCGGAACGCTACGCAGGGCAAAAGGGATTCTCGTCCTCCGTGCTTGCTTTTATCAGAAAGAGCCGCGGTGTGCGTTTTCACCGGAAAACGCGTTTTCGGCCGAAAACCTGTACGTTTGCACTTCCCCGCCACAGGGAAGCTGCTAGACGGGAATTCTCTGCCTGGTTCTACCCGCTGCCCGGAACGCTACGCAGGGCAAAAGCGGTTCTCGTCCTCCGTGCTTGCTTTTTCTCAGAAAGAGCTGTGGTGTGCGTTTTCCCCGTAAAACGCGTTTTCGGCCGAAAACGTCTACGTTTGCACTTCTCCGCCACAGGGAAGCTGCTAGACGGGAATTCTCTGCCTGGTTCTACCCGCTGCCCGGAACGCTACGCAGGGCAAAAGCGGTTCTCGTCCTCCGTGCTTGCTTTTCCTCAGAAAGTGCCGTGGTGTGCGTTTTCGCCGGAAAACGCGTTTTCGGCCGAAAACGTGTACGTTTGCACTTCCCCGCCACAGGGAAGCTGCTAGACGGGAATTCTCTGCCTGGTTCTACCCGCTGCCCAGAACGCTACGCAGGGCAAAAGTGGTTCTCGTCCTCCGTGCTTGCTTTTTCTCAGAAAGAGCATGGTGTGCGTTTTCGCCGGAAAACGCGTTTTCGGCCGAAAACGTGTACGTTTGCAATTTCCCGCCACAGGGAAGCTGCTAGCCGGGAATTCTCTGCCTGGTTCTACCCGCTGCCCGGAACGCTACGCAGGGCAAAAGCGGTTCTCGTCCTCCGTGCTTGCTTTTTCTCAGAAAGAGCCGTGGTGTGCGTTTTCGCCGGAAAACGATTTTCGGCCGAAAACGTGTATGTTTGCACTTCCCCGCCACAGGGAAGCTGCTAGCCGGGAATTCTCTGCCTGGTTCTACCCGCTGCCCGGAACGCTACGCAGGGCAAAAGCGGTTCTCGTCCTCCGTGCTTGCTTTTTCTCAGAAAGAGCCGTGGTGTGCGTTTTCGCCGGAAAACGCGTTTTCGGCCGAAAACGTGTACGTTTGCACTTCCCCGCCACAGGGAAGCTGCTAGCCGGGAATTCTCTGCCTGGTTCTACCCGCTGCCCGGAATGCTACGCAGGGCAAAAGCGGTTCTCGTCCTCCGTGCTTGCTTTTTCTCAGAAAGTGCCGTGGTGTGCGTTTTCGCCGGAAAACGCGTTTTCGGCCGAAAACGTGTACGTTTGCACTTCCCCGCCACAGGGAAGCTGCTAGCCGGGAATTCTCTGCCTGGTTCTACCCGCTGCCCGGAACGCTACGCAGGGCAAAAGCGGTTCTCGTCCTCCGTGCTTGCTTTTACTCAGAAAGAGCCGCGGTGTGCGTTTTCGCAGGAAAACGAGTTTTCGGCCGAAAACGTGTACGTTTGCACTTCCCCGCCACAGGGAAGATGCTAGACGGGAATTCTCTGCCTGGTTCTACCCGCTGCCCGGAACGCTACGCAGGGCAAAAGCGGTTCTCGTCCTCCGTGCTTGCTTTTTCTCAGAAAGTGCATGGTGTGCGTTTTCGCCGGAAAACGCGTTTTCGGCCGAAAACGTGTACGTTTGCAATTTCCCGCCACAGGGAAGCTGCTAGCCGGGAATTCTCTGCCTGGTTCTACCCGCTGCCAGGAACGCTACGCAGGGCAAAAGCGGTTCTCGTCCTCCGTGCTTGCTTTTTCTCAGAAAGAGCATGGTGTGCGTTTTCGCCGGAAAACGCGTTTTCGGCCGAAAACGTGTACGTTTGCACTTCCCCGCCACAGGGAAGCTGCTAGCCGGGAATTCTCTGCCTGGTTCTACCCGCTGCCCGGAACGCTACGCAGGGCAAAAGCGGTTCTCGTCCTCCGTGCTTGCTTTTTCTCAGAAAGAGCCGTGGTGTGCGTTTTCGCCGGAAAACGCGTTTTCGGCCGAAAACGTGTACGTTTGCACTTCCCCGCCACAGGGAAGCTGCTAGCCGGGAATTCTCTGCCTGGTTCTACCCGCTGCCCGGAACGCTACGCAGGGCAAAAGCGGTTCTCGTCCTCCGTGCTTGCTTTTTCTCAGAAAGAGCCGTGGTGTGCGTTTTCGCCGGAAAACGCGTTTTCGGCCGAAAACGTCTACGTTTGCACTTCCCCGCCACAGGGAAGCTGCTAGCCGGGAATTCTCTGCCTGGTTCTACCCGCTGCCCGGAACGCTACGCAGGGCAAAAGCGGTTCTCGTCCTCCGTGCTTGCTTTTTCTCAGAAAGAGCCGTGGTGTGCGTTTTCGCCGGAAAACGCGTTTTCGGCCGAAAACGTCTACGTTTGCACTTCCCCGCCACAGGGAAGCTGCTAGCCGGGAATTCTCTGCCTGGTTCTACCCGCTGCCCGGAACGCTACGCAGGGCAAAAGTGGTTCTCGTCCTCCGTGCTTGCTTTTATCAGAAAGAGTCGTGCTGTGCGTTTTCGCCGGAAAACGCGTTTTCGGCCGAAAACGTCTACGTTTGCACTTCCCCGCCACAGGGAAGCTGCTAGCCGGGAATTCTCTGCCTGGTTCTACCCGCTGCCCGGAACGCTACGCAGGGCAAAAGCGGTTCTCGTCCTCCGTGCTTGCTTTTTCTCAGAAAGAGCCGTGGTGTGCGTTTTCGCCGGAAAACGAGTTTTCGGCCGAAAACTTGTACGTTTGCAATTTCCCGCCACAGGGAAGCTGCTAGCCGGGAATTCTCTGCCTGGTTCTACCCGCTGCCCGGAACGCTACGCAGGGCAAAAGCGGTTCTCGTCCTCCGTGCTTGCTTTTTCTCAGAAAGAGCCGTGGTGTGCGTTTTCGCCGGAAAACGCGTTTTCGGCCGAGAACGTGTACGTTTGCACTTCCCCGCCACAGGGAAGCTGCTAGCCGGGAATTCTCTGCCTGGTTCTACCCGCTGCCCGGAACGCCACGCAGGGCAAAAGCGGTTCTCGTCCTCCGTGCTTGCTTTTTCTCAGAAAGAGCCGTGGTGTGCGTTTTCGCCGGAAAACGCGTTTTCGGCCGAAAACGTGTACGTTTGCACTTCCCCGCCACAGGGAAGCTGCTAGCCGGGAATTCTCTGCCTGGTTCTACCCGCTGCCCGGAACGCTACGCAGGGCAAAAGCGGTTCTCGTCCTCCGTGCTTGCTTTTTCTCAGAAAGAGCCGTGGTGTGCGTTTTCGCAGGAAAACGAGTTTTCGGCCGAAAACGTGTACGTTTGCACTTCCCCGCCACAGGGAAGATGCTAGCCGGGAATTCTCTGCCTGGTTCTACCCGCTGCCCGGAACGCTACGCCGGGCAAAAGCGGTTCTCGTCCTCCGTGCTTGCTTTTTCTCAGAAAGAGCCATGGTGTGCGTTTTCGCCGGAAAACGCGTTTTCGGCCGAAAACGTGTACGTTTACACTTCCCCGCCACAGGGAAGCTGCTAGCCGGGAATTCTCTGCCTGGTTCTACCCGCTGCCCGGAACGCTACGCAGGGCAAAAGCGGTTCTCGTCCTCCGTGCTTGCTTTTTCTCAGAAAGAGCATGGTGTGCGTTTTCGCCGGAAAACGCGTTTTCGGCCGAAAACGTGTACGTTTGCAATTTCCCGCCACAGGGAAGCTGCTAGCCGGGAATTCTCTGCCTGGTTCTACCCGCTGCCAGGAACGCTACGCAGGGCAAAAGCGGTTCTCGTCCTCCGTGCTTGCTTTTTCTCAGAAAGAGCCGTGGTGTGCGTTTTCGCCGGAAAAGGCGTTTTCGGCCGAAAACGTCTACGTTTGCACTTCCCCGCCACAGGGAAGCTGCTAGCCGGGAATTCTCTGCGTGGTTCTACCCGCTGCCCGGAACGCTACGCAGGGCAAAAGCGGTTCTCGTCCTCCGTGCTTGCTTTTTCTCAGAAAGAGCCGTGGTGTGCGTTTTCGCCGGAAAAGGCGTTTTCGGCCGAAAACGTGTACGTTTGCACTTCCCCGCCACAGGGAAGCTGCTAGACGGGAATTCTCTGCCTGGTTCTACCCGCTGCCCGGAACGCTACGCAGGGCAAAAGCGGTTCTCGTCCTCCGTGCTTGCTTTTTCTCAGAAAGAGCCGTGGTGTGCGTTTTCGCCGGAAAACGCGTTTTCGGCCGAAAACGTGTACGTTTGCACTTCCCCGCCACAGGGAAGCTGCTAGCCGGGAATTCTCTGCCTGGTTCTACCCGCTGCCCGGAACGCTACGCAGGGCAAAAGCGGTTCTCGTCCTCCGTGCTTGCTTTTTCTCAGAAAGAGCCGCGGTGTGCGTTTTCGCAGGAAAACGAGTTTTCGGCCGAAAACGTGTACGTTTGCACTTCCCCGCCACAGGGAAGATGCTAGCCGGGAATTCTCTGCCTGGTTCTACCCGCTGCCCGGAACGCTACGCAGGGCAAAAGCGGTTCTCGTCCTCCGTGCTTGCTTTTATCAGAAAGAGTCGTGCTGTGCGTTTTCGCCGGAAAACGCGTTTTCGGCCGAAAACGTCTACGTTTGCACTTCCCCGCCACAGGGAAGCTGCTAGCCGGGAATTCTCTGCCTGGTTCTACCCGCTGCCAGGAACGCTACGCAGGGCAAAAGTGGTTCTCGTCCTCCGTGCTTGCTTTTTCTCAGAAAGAGCCGTGGTGTGCGTTTTCGCCGGAAAACGCGTTTTCGGCCGAAAACGTGTACGTTTGCACTTCCCCGCCACAGGGAAGCTGCTAGCCGGGAATTCTCTGCCTGGTTCTACCCGCTGCCCGGAACGCTACGCAGGGCAAAAGGGATTCTCGTTCTCCGTGCTTGCTTTTATCAGAAAGAGCCGTGGTGTGCGTTGTCGCCGGAAAACGCGTTTTCGGCCGAAAACGTGTACGTTTGCACTTCCCCGCCACAGGGAAGCTGCTAGCCGGGAATTCTCTGCCTGGTTCTACCCGCTGCCCGGAACGCCACGCAGGGCAAAAGCGGTTCTCGTCCTCCGTGCTTGCTTTTCCTCAGAAAGAGCCGCGGTGTGCGTTTTCGCCGGAAAACGCGTTTTCGGCCGAAAACGTCTACGTTTGCACTTCCCCGCCACAGGGAAGCTGCTAGACGGGAATTCTCTGCCTGGTTCTACCCGCTGCCCGGAACGCTACGCAGGGCAAATGCGGTTCTCGTCCTCCGTGCTTGCTTTTTCTCAGAAAGAGCCGTGGTGTGCGTTTTCCCCGGAAAACGCGTTTTCGGCCGAAAACGTCTACGTTTGCACTTCTCTGCCACAGGGAAGCTGCTAGCCGGGAATTCTCTGCCTGGTTCTACCCGCTGCCCGGAACGCTACGCAGGGCAAAAGCGGTTCTCGTCCTCCGTGCTTGCTTTTTCTCAGAAAGAGCCGCGGTGTGCGTTTTCGCCGGAAAACGCGTTTTCGGCCGAAAACGTCTACGTTTGCACTTCCCCGCCACAGGGAAGCTGCTAGCCGGGAATTCTCTGCCTGGTTCTACCCGCTGCCCGGAACGCTACGCAGGGCAAAAGCGGTTCTCGTCCTCCGTGCTTGCTTTTTCTCAGAAAGAGCCGTGGTGTGCGTTTTCGCCGGAAAACGCGTTTTCGGCCGAAAACGTGTACGTTTGCACTTCCCCGCCACAGGGAAGCTGCTAGCCGGGAATTCTCTGCCTGGTTCTACCCGCTGACCGGAACGCTACGCAGGGCAAAAGCGGTTCTCGTCCTCCGTGCTTGCTTTTTCTCAGAAAGAGCATGGTGTGCGTTTTCGCCGGAAAACGCGTTTTCGGCCGAAAACGTGTACGTTTGCAATTTCCCGACACAGGGAATCTGCTAGCCGGGAATTCTCTGCCTGGTTCTACCCGCTGCCCGGAACGCTACGCAGGGCAAAAGCGGTTCTCGTCCTCCGTGCTTGCTTTTTCTCAGAAAGAGCCGTGGTGTGCGTTTTCCCCGGAAAACGCGTTTTCGGCCGAAAACGTGTACGTTTGCACTTCCCCGCCACAGGGAAGCTGCTAGACGGGAATTCTCTGCCTGGTTCAACCCGCTGCCCGGAACGCTACGCAGGGCAAAAGCGGTTCTCGTCCTCCGTGCTTGCTTTTTCTCAGAAAGAGCCGTGGTGTGCGTTTTCGCCGGAAAACGCGTTTTCGGCCGAAAACGTGTATGTTTGCACTTCCCCGCCACAGGGAAGCTGCTAGCCGGGAATTCTCTGCCTGGTTCTACCCGCTGCCCAGAACGCTACGCAGGGCAAAAGCGGTTCTCGTCCTCCGTGCTTGCTTTTTCTCAGAAAGAGCATGGTGTGCGTTTTCGCCGGAAAACGCGTTTTCGGCCGAAAACGTGTACGTTTGCACTTCTTCGCCACAGGGAAGCTGCTAGCCGGGAATTCTCTGCCTGGTTCTACCCGCTGCCCGGAACGCTACGCAGGGCAAAAGCGGTTCTCGTCCTCCGTGCTTGCTTTTTCTCAGAAAGAGCCGTGGTGTGCGTTTTCGCCGGAAAACGCGTTTTCGGCCGAAAACGTGTATGTTTGCACTTCCCCGCCACAGGGAATCTGCTAGCCGGGAATTCTCTGCCTGGTTCTACCCGCTGCCCGGAACGCTACGCAGGGCAAAAGTGGTTCTCGTCCTCCGTGCTTGCTTTTTCTCAGAAAGAGCCGTGGTGTGCGTTTTCGACGGAAAACGCGTTTTCGGCCGAAAACGTGTACGTTTGCACTTCCCCGCCACAGGGAAGCTGTTAGCCGGGAATTCTCTGCCTGGTTCTACCCGCTGCCCGGAACGCTACGCAGGGCAAAGCGGTTATCGTCCTCCGTGCTTGCTTTTTCTCAGAAAGAGCCGTGGTGTGCGTTTTCGCCGGAAAACGCGTTTTCGGCCGAAAACGTGTACGTTTGCACTACCCCGCCACAGGGAAGCTGCTAGCCGGGAATTCTCTGCCTGGTTCTACCCGCTGCCCGGAACGCTACGCAGGGCAAAAGCGGTTCTCGTCCTCCGTGCTTGCTTTTTCTCAGAAAGAGCCGTGGTGTGCGTTTTCGCCGGAAAACGCGTTTTCGGCCGAAAACGTGTACGTTTGCACTTCCCCGCCACAGGGAAGCTGCTAGCCGGGAATTCTCTGCCTGGTTTTACCCGCTGCCCGGAACGATACGCAGGGCAAAAGCGGTTCTCGTCCTCCGTGCTTGCTTTTTCTCAGAAAGAGCCGTGGTGTGCGTTTTCGCCGGAAAACGCGTTTTCGGCCGAAAACGTGTATGTTTGCACTTCCCCGCCACAGGGAAGCTGCTAGCCGGGAATTCTCTGCCTGGTTCTACCCGCTGCCCGGAACGCTACGCAGGGCAAAAGCGGTTCTCGTCCTCCGTGCTTGCTTTTTCTCAGAAAGAGCATGGTGTGCGTTTTCGCCGGAAAACGCGTTTTCGGCCGAAAACGTGTACGTTTGCAATTTCCCGCCACAGGGAAGCTGCTAGCCGGGAATTCTCTGCCTGGTTCTACCCGCTGCCCGGAACGCTACGCAGGGGAAAAGCGGTTCTCGTCCTCCGTGCTTGCTTTTTCTCAGAAAGAGCCGTGGTGTGCGTTTTCGCAGGAAAACGATTTTTCGGCCGAAAACCTGTACGTTTGCACTTCCCCGCCACAGGGAAGCTGCTAGCCGGGAATTCTCTGCCTGGTTCTACCCGCTGCCCGGAACGCTACGCCGGGCAAAAGCGGTTCTCGTCCTCCGTGCTTGCTTTTTCTCAGAAAGAGCCGTGGTGTGCGTTTTCGCCGGAAAACGCGTTTTCGGCCGAAAACGTGTACGTTTGCACTTCCCCGCCACAGGGAAGCTGCTAGCCGGGAATTCTCTGCCTGGTTCTACCCGCTGCCCGGAACACCACGCAGGGGAAAAGCGGTTCTCGTCCTCCGTGCTTGCTTTTTCTCAGAAAGAGCCGTGGTGTGCGTTTTCGCAGGAAAACGCGTTTTCGGCCGAAAACGTGTACGTTTGCACTTCCCCGCCACAGGGAAGCTGTTAGCCGGGAATTCTCTGCCTGGTTCTACCCGCTGCCCGGAACGCTACGCAGGGCAAAAGCGGTTCTCGTCCTCCGTGCTTGCTTTTTCTCAGAAAGAGCCATGGTGTGCGTTTTCGCCGGAAAACGCGTTTTCGGCCGAAAACGTCTACGTTTGCACTTCCCCGCCACAGGGAAGCTGCTAGCCGGGAATTCTCTGCCTGGTTCTACCCGCTGCCCGGAACGCTACGCAGGGCAAAAGCGGTTCTCGTCCTCCGTGCTTGCTTTTTCTCAGAAAGAGCATGGTGTGCGTTTTCGCCGGAAAACGCGTTTTCGGCCGAAAACGTGTACGTTTGCACTTCCCCGCCACAGGGAAGCTGCTAGCCGGGAATTCTCTGCCTGGTTCTACCCGCTGCCCGGAACGCTACGCAGGGCAAAAGCGGTTCTCGTCCTCCGTGCTTGCTTTTTCTCAGAAAGAGCCGTGGTGTGCGTTTTCGCCGGAAAACGCGTTTTCGGCCGAAAACGTGTACGCTTGCACTTCCCCGCCACAGGGAAGCTGCTAGCCGGGAATTCTCTGCCTGGTTCTACCCGCTGCCCGGAACGCTACGCAGGGCAAAAGCGGTTCTCGTCCTCCGTGCTTGCTTTTTCTCAGAAAGAGCCGTGGTGTGCGTTTTCGCCGGAAAACGCGTTTTCGGCCGAAAACGTGTACGTTTGCACTTCCCCGCCACAGGGAAGCTGCTAGCCGGGAATTCTCTGCCTGGTTCTACCCGCTGCCCGGAACGCTACGCAGGGCAAAAGCGGTTCTCGTCCTCCGTGCTTGCTTTTTCTCAGAAAGAGCCGTGGTGTGCGTTTTCGCCGGAAAACGCGTTTTCGGCCGAAAACGTGTACGCTTGCACTTCCCCGCCACAGGGAAGCTGCTAGCCGGGAATTCTCTGCCTGGTTCTACCCGCTGCCCGGAACGCTACGCAGGGCAAAAGCGGTTCTCGTCCTCCGTGCTTGCTTTTTCTCAGAAAGAGCCGTGGTGTGCGTTTTCGCCGGAAAACGCGTTTTCGGCCGAAAACGTGTACGTTTGCACTTCCCCGCCACAGGGAAGCTGCTAGCCGGGAATTCTCTGCCTGGTTCTACCCGCTGCCCGGAACGCTACGCAGGGCAAAAGCGGTTCTCGTCCTCCGTGCTTGCTTTTTCTCAGAAAGAGCCGTGGTGTGCGTTTTCGCCGGAAAACGCGTTTTCGGCCGAAAACGTGTACGTTTGCAATTTCCCGCCACAGGGAAGCTGCTAGCCGGGAATTCTCTGCCTGGTTCTACCCGCTGCCCGGAACGCTACGCAGGGCAAAAGCGGTTCTCGTCCTCCGTGCTTGCTTTTTCTCAGAAAGAGCCGTGGTGTGCGTTTTCGCCGGAAAACGCGTTTTCGGCCGAAAACGTGTACGTTTGCACTTCCCCGCCACAGGGAAGCTGCTAGCCGGGAATTCTCTGCCTGGTTCTACCCGCTGCCCGGAACACCACGCAGGGGAAAAGCGGTTCTCGTCCTCCGTGCTTGCTTTTTCTCAGAAAGAGCCGTGGTGTGCGTTTTCGCCGGAAAACGCGTTTTCGGCCGAAAACGTGTATGTTTGCACTTCCCCGCCACAGGGAAGCTGCTAGCCGGGAATTCTCTGCCTGGTTCTACCCGCTGCCCGGAACGCTACGCAGGGCAAAAGCGGTTCTCGTCCTCCGTGCTTGCTTTTTCTCAGAAAGAGCATGGTGTGCGTTTTCGCCGGAAAACGCGTTTTCGGCCGAAAACGTGTACGTTTGCAATTTCCCGCCACAGGGAAGCTGCTAGCCGGGAATTCTCTGCCTGGTTCTACCCGCTGCCCGGAACGCTACGCAGGGGAAAAGCGGTTCTCGTCCTCCGTGCTTGCTTTTTCTCAGAAAGAGCCGTGGTGTGCGTTTTCGCAGGAAAACGAGTTTTCGGCCGAAAACATGTACGTTTGCACTTCCCCGCCACAGGGAAGCTGCTAGCCGGGAATTCTCTGCCTGGTTCTACCCGCTGCCCGGAACGCTACGCCGGGCAAAAGCGGTTCTCGTCCTCCGTGCTTGCTTTTTCTCAGAAAGAGCCGTGGTGTGCGTTTTCTCCGGAAAACGCGTTTTCGGCCGAAAACGTGTACGTTTGCACTTCCCCGCCACAGGGAAGCTGCTAGCCGGGAATTCTCTGCCTGGTTCTACCCGCTGCCCGGAATACCACGCAGGGGAAAAGCGGTTCTCGTCCTCCGTGCTTGCTTTTTCTCAGAAAGAGCCGTGGTGTGCGTTTTCGCAGGAAAACGAGTTTTCGGCCGAAAACGTGTACGTTTGCACTTCCCCGCCACAGGGAAGCTGCTAGCCGGGAATTCTCTGCCTGGTTCTACCCGCTGCCCGGAACGCTACGCCGGGCAAAAGCGGTTCTCGTCCTCCGTGCTTGCTTTTTCTCAGAAAGAGCCGTGGTGTGCGTTTTCGCCGGAAAACGCGTTTTCGGCCGAAAACGTGTACGTTTGCACTTCCCCGCCACAGGGAAGCTGCTAGCCGGGAATTCTCTGCCTGGTTCTACCCGCTGCCCGGAATGCTACGCAGGGCAAAAGCGGTTCTCGTCCTCCGTGCTTGCTTTTTCTCAGAAAGAGCCCTGGTGTGCGTTTTCGCAGGAAAACGAGTTTTCGGCCGAAAACATGTACGTTTGCACTTCCCCGCCACAGGGAAGCTGCTAGCCGGGAATTCTCTGCCTGGTTCTACCCGCTGCCCGGAACGCTACGCCGGGCAAAAGCGGTTCTCGTCCTCCGTGCTTGCTTTTTCTCAGAAAGAGCCATGGTGTGCGTTTTCGCCGGAAAAGGCGTTTTCGGCCGAAAACGTGTACGTTTGCACTTCCCCGCCACAGGGAAGCTGCTAGCCGGGAATTCTCTGCCTGGTTCTACCCGCTGCCCGGAACGCTACGCAGGGCAAAAGCGGTTCTCGTCCTCCGTGCTTGCTTTTTCTCAGAAAGAGCCGTGGTGCGCGTTTTCGCCGGAAAAGGCGTTTTTGGCCGAAAACGTGTACGTTTGCACTTCCCCGCCACAGGGAAGCTGCTAGCCGGGAATTCTCTGCCTGGTTCTACCCGCTGCCCGGAACGCTACGCAGGGCAAAAGCGGTTCTCGTCCTCCGTGCTTGCTTTTTCTCAGAAAGAGCCGTGGTGTGCGTTTTCCCCGGAAAACGCGTTTTCGGCCGAAAACGTGTACGTTTGCACTTCCCCGCCACAGGGAAGCTGCTAGCCGGGAATTCTCTGCCTGGTTCTACCCGCTGCCCAGAACGCTACGCAGGGCAAAAGCGGTTCTCGTCCTCCGTGCTTGCTTTTTCTCAGAAAGAGCCGTGGTGTGCGTTTTCGCCGGAAAACACGTTTTCGGCCGAAAACGTGTACGTTTGCAATTTCCCGCCACAGGGAAGCTGCTAGCCGGGAATTCTCTGCCTGGTTCTACCCGCTGCCCGGAACGCTACGCAGGGCAAAAGCGGTTCTCGTCCTCCGTGCTTGCTTTTTCTCAGAAAGAGCCGTGGTGTGCGTTTTCGCCGGAAAACGCGTTTTCGGCCGAAAACGTGTACGTTTGCACTTCCCCGCCACAGGGAAGCTGCTAGCCGGGAATTCTCTGCCTGGTTCTACCCGCTGCCCGGAACGCTACGCAGGGCAAAAGCGGTTCTCGTCCTCCGTGCTTGCTTTTTCTCAGAAAGAGCCGTGGTGTGCGTTTTCGCCGGAAAACGCGTTTTCGGCCGAAAACGTGTCCGTTTGCTCTTCCCCGCCACAGGGAAGCTGCTAGCCGGGAATTCTCTGCCTGGTTCTACCCGCTGCCCGGAACGCTACGCAGGGCAAAAGCGGTTCTCGTCCTCCGTGCTTGCTTTTTCTCAGAAAGAGCCGTGGTGTGCGTTTTCGCCGGAAAAGGCGTTTTCGGCCGAAAACGTGTACGTTTGCACTTCCCCGCCACAGGGAAGCTGCTAGCCGGGAATTCTCTGCCTGGTTCTACCCGCTGCCCGGAACGCTACGCAGGCCAAAAGCGGTTCTCGTCCTCCGTGCTTGCTTTTTCTCAGAAAGCGCCGCGGTGTGCGTTTTCGCCGGAAAACGCGTTTTCGGCCGAAAAGGTGTACGTTTGCACTTCCCCGCCACAGGGAAGCTGCTAGCCGGGAATTCTCTGCCTGGTTCTACCCGCTGCCCGGAACGCTACGCAGGGCAAAAGCGGTTCTCGTCCTCCGTGCTTGCTTTTTCTCAGAAAGAGCCGTGGTGTGCGTTTTCGCCGGAAAACGCGTTTTCACCCGAAAACGTGTACGTTTGCACTTCCCCGCCACAGGGAAGCTGCTAGCCGGGAATTCTCTGCCTGGTTCTACCCGCTGCCCGGAACGCTACGCAGGGCAAAAGCGGTTCTCGTCCTCCGTGCTTGCTTTTTCTCAGAAAGAGCCGTGGTGTGCGTTTTCGCCGGAAAACGCGTTTTCGGCCGAAAACGTCTACGTTTGCACTTCCCCGCCACAGGGAAGCTGCTAGCCGGGAATTCTCTGCCTGGTTCTACCCGCTGCCCGGAACGCTACGCAGGGCAAAAGCGGTTCTCGTCCTCCGTGCTTGCTTTTTCTCAGAAAGAGCCGTGGTGTGCGTTTTCGCCGGAAAACGCGTTTTCGGCCGAAAACGTGTCCGTTTGCTCTTCCCCGCCACAGGGAAGCTGCTAGCCGGGAATTCTCTGCCTGGTTCTACCCGCTGCCCGGAACGCTACGCAGGGCAAAAGCGGTTCTCGTCCTCCGTGCTTGCTTTTTCTCAGAAAGAGCCGTGGTGTGCGTTTTCGCCGGAAAACGCGTTTTCGGCCGAAAACGTGTCCGTTTGCTCTTCCCCGCCACAGGGAAGCTGCTAGCCGGGAATTCTCTGCCTGGTTCTACCCGCTGCCCGGAACACCACGCAGGGGAAAAGCGGTTCTCGTCCTCCGTGCTTGCTTTTTCTCAGAAAGAGCCGTGGTGTGCGTTTTCGCAGGAAAACGAGTTTTCGGCCGAAAACGTGTACGTTTGCACTTCCCCGCCACAGGGAAGCTGCTAGCCGGGAATTCTCTGCCTGGTTTTACCCGCTGCCCGGAACGCTACGCAGGGCAAAAGCGGTTCTCGTCCTCCGTGCTTGCTTTTTCTCAGAAAGAGCCGTGGTGTGCGTTTTCGCCGGAAAACGCGTTTTCGGCCGAAAACGTGTACGTTTGCACTTCCCCGCCACAGGGAAGCTGCTAGCCGGGAATTCTCTGCCTGGTTCTACCCGCTGCCCGGAACACCACGCAGGGGAAAAGCGGTTCTCGTCCTCCGTGCTTGCTTTTTCTCAGAAAGAGCCGTGGTGTGCGTTTTCGCAGGAAAACGAGTTTTCGGCCGAAAACGTGTACGTTTGCACTTCCCCGCCACAGGGAAGCTGCTAGCCGGGAATTCTCTGCCTGGTTCTACCCGCTGCCCGGAACGCTACGCAGGGCAAAAGCGGTTCTCGTCCTCCGTGCTTGCTTTTTCTCAGAAAGAGCATGGTGTGCGTTTTCGCCGGAAAACGCGTTTTCGGACGAAAACGTCTACGTTTGCAATTTCCCGCCACAGGGAAGCTGCTAGCCGGGAATTCTCTGCCTGGTTCTACCCGCTGCCCGGAACGCTACGCAGGGGAAAAGCGGTTCTCGTCCTCCGTGCTTGCTTTTTCTCAGAAAGAGCCGTGGTGTGCGTTTTCGCAGGAAAACGAGTTTTCGGCCGAAAACATGTACGTTTGCACTTCCCCGCCACAGGGAAGCTGCTAGCCGGGAATTCTCTGCCTGGTTCTACCCGCTGCCCGGAACGCTACGCCGGGCAAAAGCGGTTCTCGTCCTCCGTGCTTGCTTTTTCTCAGAAAGAGCCGTGGTGTGCGTTTTCGCCGGAAAACGCGTTTTCGGCCGAAAACGTGTACGTTTGCACTTCCCCGCCACAGGGAAGCTGCTAGCCGGGAATTCTCTGCCTGGTTCTACCCGCTGCCCGGAACACCACGCAGGGGAAAAGCGGTTATCGTCCTCCGTGCTTGCTTTTTCTCAGAAAGAGCCGTGGTGTGCGTTTTCGCCGGAAAACGCGTTTTCGGCCGAAAACGTGTACGTTTGCACTTCCCCGCCACAGGGAAGCTGCTAGCCGGGAATTCTCTGCCTGGTTCTACCCGCTGCCCGGAACGCTACGCCGGGCAAAAGCGGTTCTCGTCCTCCGTGCTTGCTTTTTCTCAGAAAGAGCCATGGTGTGTGTTTTCGCCGGAAAAGGCGTTTTCGGCCGAAAACGTGTACGTTTGCACTTCCCCGCCACAGGGAAGCTGCTAGCCGGGAATTCTCTGCCTGGTTCTACCCGCTGCCCGGAACGCTACGCAGGGCAAAAGCGGTTCTCGTCCTCCGTGCTTGCTTTTTCTCAGAAAGAGCCGTGGTGTGCGTTTTCACCGGAAAAGGCGTTTTCGGCCGAAAACGTGTACGTTTGCACTTCCCCGCCACAGGGAAGCTGCTAGCCGGGAATTCTCTGCCTGGTTCTACCCGCTGCCCGGAACGCTACGCAGGGCAAAAGCGGTTCTCGTCCTCCGTGCTTGCTTTTTCTCAGAAAGAGCCGTGGTGTGCGTTTTCCCCGGAAAACGCGTTTTCGGCCGAAAACGTGTACGTTTGCACTTCCCCGCCACAGGGAAGCTGCTAGCCGGGAATTCTCTGCCTGGTTCTACCCGCTGCCCGGAACGCTACGCAGGGCAAAAGCGGTTCTCGTCCTCCGTGCTTGCTTTTTCTCAGAAAGAGAGGTGGTGTGCGTTTTCGCCGGAAAAGGCGTTTTCGGCCGAAAACGTGTACGTTTGCACTTCCCCGCCACAGGGAAGCTGCTAGCCGGGAATTCTCTGCCTGGTTCTACCCGCTGCCCAGAACGCTACGCAGGGCAAAAGCGGTTCTCGTCCTCCGTGCTTGCTTTTTCTCAGAAAGAGCCGTGGTGTGCGTTTTCGCCGGAAAACGCGTTTTCGGCCGAAAACGTGTACGTTTGCACTTCCCCGCCACAGGGAAGCTGCTAGCCGGGAATTCTCTGCCTGGTTCTACCCGCTGCCCGGAACGCTACGCAGGGCAAAAGCGGTTCTCGTCCTCCGTGCTTGCTTTTTCTCAGAAAGAGCCGTGGTGTGCGTTTTCGCCGGAAAACGCGTTTTCGGCCGAAAACGTGTACGTTTGCACTTCCCCGCCACAGGGAAGCTGCTAGCCGGGAATTCTCTGCCTGGTTCTACCCGCTGCCCGGAACGCTACGCAGGGCAAAAGCGGTTCTCGTCCTCCGTGCTTGCTTTTTCTCAGAAAGAGCCGTGGCGTGCGTTTTCGCCGGAAAACGCGTTTTCGGCCGAAAACGTGTACGTTTGCACTTCCCCGCCACAGGGAAGCTGCTAGACGGGAATTCTCTGCCTGGTTCTACCCGCTGCCCGGAACGCTACGCAGGGCAAAAGCGATTCTCGTCCTCCGTGCTTGCTTTTATCAGAAAGAGCCGTGGTGTGCGTTTTCGCCGGAAAACGCGTTTTCGGCCGAAAACGTGTACGTTTGCACTTCCCCGCCACAGGGAAGCTGCTAGCCGGGAATTCTCTGCCTGGTTCTACCCGCTGCCCGGAACGCTACGCAGGGCAAAAGCGGTTCTCGTCCTCCGTGCTTGCTTTTTCTCAGAAAGAGCCGTGGTGTGCGTTTTCCCCGGAAAACGCGTTTTCGGCCGAAAACGTCTACGTTTGCACTTCCCCGCCACAGGGAAGCTGATAGCCGGGAATTCTCTGCCTGGTTCTACCCGCTGCCCGGAACGCTACGCAGGGCAAAAGCGGTTCTCGTCCTCCGTGCTTGCTTTTCCTCAGAAAGAGCCGCGGTGTGCGTTTTCGCCGGAAAACGCGTTTTCGGCCGAAAACGTGTACGTTTGCACTTCCCCGCCACAGGGAAGCTGCTAGACGGGAATTCTCTGCCTGGTTCTACCCGCTGCCCGGAACGCTACGCAGGGCAAAAGCGATTCTCGTCCTCCGTGCTTGCTTTTTCTCAGAAAGAGCCGCGGTGTGCGTTTTCGCCGGAAAACGCGTTTTCGGCCGAAAACGTCTACGTTTGCACTTCCCCGCCACAGGGAAGCTGCTAGCCGGGAATTCTCTGCCTGGTTCTACCCGCTGCCCGGAACGCTACGCAGGGCAAAAGCGGTTCTCGTCCTCCGTGCTTGCTTTTTCTCAGAAAGAGCCGTGGTGTGCGTTTTCCCCGGAAAACGCGTTTTCGGCCGAAAACGTCTACGTTTGCACTTCCCCGCCACAGCGAAGCTGCTAGCCGGGAATTCTCTGCCTGGTTCTACCCGCTGCCCGGAACGCTACGCAGGGCAAAAGCGGTTCTCGTCCTCCGTGCTTGCTTTATCTCAGAAAGAGCCGCGGTGTGCGTTTTCGCCGGAAAACGCGTTTTCGGCCGAAAACGTCTACGTTTGCACTTCCCCGCCACAGGGAAGCTGCTAGCCGGGAATTCTCTGCCTGGTTCTACCCGCTGCCCGGAACGCTACGCAGGGCAAAAGCGATTCTCGTCCTCCGTGCTTGCTTTTATCTGAAAGAGCCGTGGTGTGCGTTTTCGACGGAAAACGCGTTTTCGGCCGAAAACGTGTACGTTTGCACTACCCCGCCACAGGGAAGCTGCTAGCCGGGAATTCTCTGCCTGGTTCTACCCGCTGCCCGGAACGCTACGCAGGGCAAAAGCGGTTCTCGTCCTCCGTGCTTGCTTTTTCTCAGAAAGAGCCGTGGTGTGCGTTTTCGCCGGAAAACGCGTTTTCGGCCGAAAACGTGTACGTTTGCACTTCCCCGCCACAGGGAAGCTGCTAGACGGGAATTCTCTGCCTGGTTCTACCCGCTGCCCGGAACGCTACGCAGGGCAAAAGCGGTTCTCGTCCTCCGTGCTTGCTTTTTCTCAGAAAGAGCCGTGGTGTGCGTTTTCGCTGGAAAACGGGTTTTCGCCGGAAAACGCGTTTTCGGCCGAAAACGTGTACGTTTGCACTTCCCCGCCACAGGGAAGCTGCTAGCCGGGAATTCTCTGCCTGGTTCTACCCGCTGCCCGGAACGCTACGCAGGGCAAAAGCGGTTCTCGTCCTCCGTGCTTGCTTTTATCAGAAAGAGTCGTGCTGTGCGTTTTCGCCGGAAAACGCGTTTTCGGCCGAAAACTTGTACGTTTGCAATTTCCCGCCACAGGAAAGCTGCTAGCCGGGAATTCTCTGCCTGGTTCTACCCGCTGCCCGGAACGCTACGCAGGGCAAAAGCGGTTCTCGTCCTCCGTGCTTGCTTTTATCAGAAAGAGCCGTGGTGTCTGTTTTCGCCGGAAAACGCGTTTTCGGCCGAAAACGTGTACGTTTGCACTTCCCCGCCACAGGGAAGCTGCTAGCCGGGAATTCTCTGCCTGGTTCTACCCGCTGCCCAGAACGCTACGCAGGGCAAAAGCGGTTCTCGTCCTCCGTGCTTGCTTTTTCTCAGAAAGAGCCGTGGTGTGCGTTTTCGCCGGAAAACGCGTTTTCGGCCGAAAACGTGTCCGTTTGCAATTTCCCGCCATAGGGAAGCTGCTAGCCGGGAATTCTCTGCCTGGTTCTACCCGCTGCCCGGAACGCTACGCAGGGCAAAAGCGGTTCTCGTCCTCCGTGCTTGCTTTTTCTCAGAAAGAGCCGTGGTGTGCGTTGTCGCCGGAAAACGCGTTTTCGGCCGAAAACGTGTACGTTTGCACTTCCCCGCCACAGGGAAGCTGCTAGCCGGGAATTCTCTGCCTGGTTCTACCCGCTGCCCGGAACGCTACGCAGGGCAAAAGCGGTTCTCGTCCTCCGTGCTTGCTTTTTCTCAGAAAGAGCATGGTGTGCGTTTTCGCCGGAAAACGCGTTTTCGGCCGAAAACGTGTACGTTTGCACTTCCCCGCCACAGGGAAGCTGCTAGCCGGGAATTCTCTGCCTGGTTCTACCCGCTGCCCGGAACGCTACGCAGGGCAAAAGCGGTTCTCGTCCTCCGTGCTTGCTTTTTCTCAGAAAGAGCCGTGGTGTGCGTTTTCCCCGGAAAACGCGTTTTCGGCCGAAAACGTCTACGTTTGCACTTCCCCGCCACAGGGAAGCTGCTAGCCGGGAATTCTCTGCCTGGTTCTACCCGCTGCCCGGAACGCTACGCAGGGCAAAAGCGATTCTCGTCCTCCGTGCTTGCTTTTTCTCAGAAAGAGCTGCGGTGTGCGTTTTCGCCGGAAAACGCGTTTTCGGCCGAAAACGTCTACGTTTGCACTTCCCCGCCACAGGGAAGCTGCTAGCCGGGAATTCTCTACCTGGTTCTACCCGCTGCCCGGAACGCTACGCAGGGCAAAAGCGGTTCTCGTCCTCCGTGCTTGCTTTTTCTCAGAAAGAGCCGTGGTGTGCGTTTTCGCCGGAAAACGCGTTTTCGGCCGAAAACGTGTACGTTTGCACTTCCCCGCCACAGGGAAGCTGCTAGCCGGGAATTCTCTGCCTGGTTCTACCCGCTGCCCGGAACGCTACGCAGGGCAAAAGCGATTCTCGTCCTCCGTGCTTGCTTTTATCAGAAAGAGCCGTGGTGTGCGTTTTCGCCGGAAAATGCGTTTTCGGCCGAAAACGTGTACGTTTGCACTTCCCCGCCACAGGGAAGCTGCTAGCCGGGAATTCTCTGCCTGGTTCTACCCGCTGCCCGGAACGCTACGCAGGGCAAAAGCGGTTCTCGTCCTCCGTGCTTGCTTTTTCTCAGAAAGAGCCGTGGTGTGCGTTTTTGCCGGAAAACGCGTTTTCGGCCGAAAACGTGTACGTTTGCACTTCCCCGCCACAGGGAAGCTGCTAGCCGGGAATTCTCTGCCTGGTTCTACCCGCTGCCATGAACGCTACGCAGAGCAAAAGCGATTCTCGTCCTCCGTGCTTGCTTTTATCAGAAAGAGCCGTGGTGTGCGTTTTCGCCGGAAAACGCGTTTTCGGCCGAAAACGTGTACGTTTGCACTTCCCCGCCACAGGGAAGCTGCTAGCCGGGAATTCTCTGCCTGGTTCTACCCGCTGCCCGGAACGCTACGCAGGGCAAAAGCGGTTCTCGTCCTCCGTGCTTGCTTTTTCTCAGAAAGAGCCGTGGTGTGCGTTTTCGCCGGAAAATGCGTTTTCGGCCGAAAACGTGTACGTTTGCTCTTCCCCGCCACAGGGAAGCTGCTAGCCGGGAATTCTCTGCCTGGTTCTACCCGCTGCCCGGAATGCTACGCAGGGCAAAAGCGGTTCTCGTCCTCCGTGCTTGCTTTTCTCAGAAAGAGCCGTGGTGTGCGTTTTCGCCGGAAAACGCGTTTTCGGCCGAAAACGTGTACGTTTGCACTTCCCCGCCACAGGGAAGCTGCTAGCCGGGAATTCTCTGCCTGGTTCTACCCGCTGCCCGGAACGCTACGCAGGGCAAAAGCGGTTCTCGTCCTCCGTGCTTGCTTTTTCTCAGAAAGAGCCGTGGTGTGCGTTTTCCCCGGAAAACGCGTTTTCGGCCGAAAACGTCTACGTTTGCACTTCCCCGCCACAGCGAAGCTGCTAGCCGGGAATTCTCTGCCTGGTTCTACCCGCTGCCCGGAACGCTACGCAGGGCAAAAGCGGTTCTCGTCCTCCATGCTTGCTTTTTCTCAGAAAGAGCCGTGGTGTGCGTTTTCGCCGGAAAACGCGTTTTCGGCCGAAAACGTGTACGTTTGCACTTCCCCGCCACAGGGAAGCTGCTAGCCGGGAATTCTCTGCCTGGTTCTACCCGCTGCCCGGAACGCTACGCAGGGCAAAAGCGATTCTCGTCCTACGTGCTTGCTTTTTCTCAGAAAGAGCCGTGGTGTGCGTTTTCGCGGGAAAACGCGTTTTCGGCCGAAAACGTGTACGTTTGCACTTCCCCGCCACAGGGAAGCTGCTAGACGGGAATTCTCTGCCTGGTTCTACCCGCTGCCCGGAACGCTACGCAGGGCAAAAGCGATTCTCGTCCTCCGTTCTTGCTTTTTCTCAGAAAGAGCCGCGGTGTGCGTTTTCGCCGGAAAACGCGTTTTCGGCCGAAAACGTCTACGTTTGCACTTCCCCGCCACAGGGAAGCTGCTAGCCGGGAATTCTCTGCCTGATTCTACCCGCTGCCCGGAACGCTACGCAGGGCAAAAGCGGTTCTCGTCCTCCGTGCTTGCTTTTTCTCAGAAAGAGCCGTGGTGTGCGTTTTCGCCGGAAAACGCGTTTTCGGCCGAAAACGTGTACGTTTGCACTTCCCCGCCACAGGGAAGCTGCTAGCCGGGAATTCTCTGCCTGGTTCTACCCGCTGCCCGGAACGCTACGCAGGGCAAAAGCGGTTCTCGTCCTCCGTGCTTGCTTTTTCTCAGAAAGAGCCGTGGTGTGCGTTTTCGCCGGAAAACGCGTTTTCGGCCGAAAACGTGTACGTTTGCACTTCCCCGCCACAGGGAAGCTGCTAGCCGGGAATTCTCTGCCTGGTTCTACCCGCTGCCCGGAACGCTACGCAGGGCAAAAGCGGTTCTCGTCCTCCGTGCTTGCTTTTTCTCAGAAAGAGCCGTGGTGTGCGTTTTCGCCGGAAAACGCGTTTTCGGCCGAAAACGTGTACGTTTGCACTTCCCCGCCACAGGGAAGCTGCTAGACGGGAATTCTCTGCCTGGTTCTACCCGCTGCCCGGAACGCTACGCAGGGCAAAAGCGATTCTCGTCCTCCGTGCTTGCTTTTATCAGAAAGAGCCGTGGTGTGCGTTTTCGCGGGAAAACGCGTTTTCGGCCGAAAACGTGTACGTTTGCACTTCCCCGCCACAGGGAAGCTGCTAGACGGGAATTCTCTGCCTGGTTCTACCCGCTGCCCGGAACGCTACGCAGGGCAAAAGCGATTCTCGTCCTCCGTGCTTGCTTTTTCTCAGAAAGAGCCGTGGTGTGCGTTTTCGCCGGAAAACGCGTTTTCGGCCGAAAACGTGTACGTTTGCACTTCCCCGCCACAGGGAAGCTGCTAGCCGGGAATTCTCTGCCTGGTTCTACCCGCTGCCCGGAACGCTACGCAGGGCAAAAGCGGTTCTCGTCCTCCGTGCTTGCTTTTCTCAGAAAGAGCCGTGGTGTGCGTTTTCGCCGGAAAACGCGTTTTCGGCCGAAAACGTGTATGTTTGCACTTCCCCGCCACAGGGAAGCTGCTAGCCGGGAATTCTCTGCCTGGTTCTACCCGCTGCCCGGAACGCTACGCAGGGCAAAAGCGGTTCTCGTCATCCGTGCTTGCTTTTTCTCAGAAAGAGCATGGTGTGCGTTTTCGCCGGAAAACGCGTTTTCGGCCGAAAACGTCTACGTTTGCACTTCCCCGCCACAGGGAAGCTGCTAGCCGGGAATTCTCTGCCTGGTTCTACCCGCTGCCCGGAACGCTACGCAGGGCAAAAGCGGTTCTCGTCCTCCGTGCTTGCTTTTTCTCAGAAAGAGCCGCGGTGTGCGTTTTCGCCGGAAAACGCGTTTTCGGCCGAAAACGTCTACGTTTGCACTTCCCCGCCACAGGGAAGCTGCTAGCCGGGAATTCTCTGCCTGGTTCTACCCGCTGCCCGGAACGCTACGCAGGGCAAAAGCGGTTCTCGTCCTCCGTGCTTGCTTTTCCTCAGAAAGAGCCGCGGTGTGCGTTTTCGCCGGAAAACGCGTTTTCGGCCGAAAACGTGTACGTTTGCACTTCCCCGCCACAGGGAAGCTGCTAGCCGGGAATTCTCTGCCTGGTTCTACCCGCTGCCCGGAACGCTACGCAGGGCAAAAGCGATTCTCGTCGTCCGTGCTTGCTTTTTCTCAGAAAGAGCCGCGGTGTGCGTTTTCGCCGGAAAACGCGTTTTCGGCCGAAAACGTCTACGTTTGCACTTCCCCGCCACAGGGAAGCTGCTAGCCGGGAATTCTCTGCCTGGTTCTACCCGCTGCCCGGAACGCTACGCAGGGCAAAAGCGGTTCTCGTCCTCCGTGCTTGCTTTTATCAGAAAGAGCCGTGGTGTGCTTTTTCGCCGGAAAACGCGTTTTCGGCCGAAAACGTGTACGTTTGCTCTTCCCCGCCACAGGGAAGCTGCTAGCCGGGAATTCTCTGCCTGGTTCTACCCGCTGCCCGGAACGCTACGCAGGGCAAAAGCGATTCTCGTCCTCCGTGCTTGCTTTTTCTCAGAAAGAGCCGTGGTGTGCGTTTTCGCCGGAAAACGCGTTTTCGGCCGAAAACGTGTCCGTTTGCACTTCCCCGCCACAGGGAAGCTGCTAGCCGGGAATTCTCTGCCTGGTTCTACCCGCTGCCCGGAACGCTACGCAGGGCAAAAGCGGTTCTCGTCCTCCGTGCTTGCTTTTTCTCAGAAAGAGCCGTGGTGTGCGTTTTCGCCGGAAAATGCGTTTTCGGCCAAAAACGTGTACGTTTGCTCTTCCCCGCCACAGGGAAGCTGCTAGCCGGGAATTCTCTGCCTGGTTCTACCCGCTGCCCGGAATGCTACGCAGGGCAAAAGCGGTTCTCGTCCTCCGTGCTTGCTTTTCTCAGAAAGAGCCGTGGTGTGCGTTTTCGCCGGAAAACGCGTTTTCGGCCGAAAACGTGTATGTTTGCACTTCCCCGCCACAGGGAAGCTGCTAGCCGGGAATTCTCTGCCTGGTTCTACCCGCTGCCCGGAACGCTACGCAGGGCAAAAGCGGTTCTCGTCCTCCGTGCTTGCTTTTTCTCAGAAAGAGCCGTGGTGTGCGTTTTCGCCGGAAAACGCGTTTTCGGCCGAAAACGTGTACGTTTGCACTTCCCCGCCACAGGGAAGCTGCTAGCCGGGAATTCTCTGCCTGGTTCTACCCGCTGCCCGGAACGCTACGCAGGGCAAAAGCGATTCTCGTCCTCCGTGCTTGCTTTTTCTCAGAAAGAGCCGTGGTGTGCGTTTTCGCCGGAAAATGCGTTTTCGGCCGAAAACGTGTACGTTTGCTCTTCCCCGCCACAGGGAAGCTGCTAGCCGGGAATTCTCTGCCTGGTTCTACCCGCTGCCCGGAATGCTACGCAGGGCAAAAGCGGTTCTCGTCCTCCGTGCTTGCTTTTCTCAGAAAGAGCCGTGGTGTGCGTTTTCGCCGGAAAACGCGTTTTCGGCCGAAAACGTGTACGTTTGCACTTCCCCGCCACAGGGAAGCTGCTAGCCGGGAATTCTCTGCCTGGTTCTACCCGCTGCCCGGAACGCTACGCAGGGCAAAAGCGGTTCTCGTCCTCCATGCTTGCTTTTTCTCAGAAAGAGCCGTGGTGTGCGTTTTCGCCGGAAAACGCGTTTTCGGCCGAAAACGTGTACGTTTGCACTTCCCCGCCACAGGGAAGCTGCTAGACGGGAATTCTCTGCCTGGTTCTACCCGCTGCCCGGAACGCTACGCAGGGCAAAAGCGATTCTCGTCCTACGTGCTTGCTTTTTCTCAGAAAGAGCCGTGGTGTGCGTTTTCGCGGGAAAACGCGTTTTCGGCCGAAAACGTGTACGTTTGCACTTCCCCGCCACAGGGAAGATGCTAGACGGGAATTCTCTGCCTGGTTCTACCCGCTGCCCGGAACGCTACGCAGGGCAAAAGCGGTTCTCGTCCTCCGTGCTTGCTTTTTCTCAGAAAGAGCCGCGGTGTGCGTTTTCGCCGGAAAACGCGTTTTCGGCCGAAAACGTCTACGTTTGCACTTCCCCGCCACAGGGAAGCTGCTAGCCGGGAATTCTCTGCCTGATTCTACCCGCTGCCCGGAACGCTACGCAGGGCAAAAGCGATTCTCGTCCTCCGTGCTTGCTTTTTCTCAGAAAGAGCCGTGGTGTGCGTTTTCGCGGGAAAACGCGTTTTCGGCCGAAAACGTGTACGTTTGCACTTCCCCGCCACAGGGAAGCTGCTAGCCGGGAATTCTCTGCCTGGTTCTACCCGCTGCCCGGAACGCTACGCAGGGCAAAAGCGATTCTCGTCCTACGTGCTTGCTTTTTCTCAGAAAGAGCCGTGGTGTGCGTTTTCGCGGGAAAACGCGTTTTCGGCCGAAAACGTGTACGTTTGCACTTCCCCGCCACAGGGAAGCTGCTAGACGGGAATTCTCTGCCTGGTTCTACCCGCTGCCCGGAACGCTACGCAGGGCAAAAGCGGTTCTCGTCCTCCGTGCTTGCTTTTTCTCAGAAAGAGCCGCGGTGTGCGTTTTCGCCGGAAAACGCGTTTTCGGCCGAAAACGTGTACGTTTGCACTTCCCCGCCACAGGGAAGCTGCTAGCCGGGAATTCTCTGCCTGATTCTACCCGCTGCCCGGAACGCTACGCAGGGCAAAAGCGGTTCTCGTCCTCCGTGCTTGCTTTTTCTCAGAAAGAGCCGTGGTGTGCGTTTTCGCCGGAAAACGCGTTTTCGGCCGAAAACGTGTACGTTTGCACTTCCCCGCCACAGGGAAGCTGCTAGCCGGGAATTCTCTGCCTGGTTCTACCCGCTGCCCGGAACGCTACGCAGGGCAAAAGCGGTTCTCGTCCTCCGTGCTTGCTTTTTCTCAGAAAGAGCCGTGGTGTGCGTTTTCGCCGGAAAACGCGTTTTCGGCCGAAAACGTCTACGTTTGCACTTCCCCGCCACAGGGAAGCTGCTAGCCGGGAATTCTCTGCCTGGTTCTACCCGCTGCCCGGAACGCTACGCAGGGCAAAAGCGATTCTCGTCCTCCGTGCTTGCTTTTTCTCAGAAAAAGCCGTGGTGTGCGTTTTCGCCGGAAAACGCGTTTTCGGCCGAAAACGTGTACGTTTGCACTTCCCCGCCACAGGGAAGCTGCTAGCCGGGAATTCTCTGCCTGGTTCAATCCGCTGCCCGGAACGCTACGCAGGGCAAAAGCGGTTCTCGTCCTCCGTGCTTGCTTTATCTCAGAAAGAGCCGTGGTGTGCGTTTTCGCCGGAAAACGCGTTTTCGGCCGAAAACGTGTCCGTTTGCACTTCCCCGCCACAGGGAAGCTGCTAGCCGGGAATTCTCTGCCTGGTTCTACCCGCTGCCCGGAACGCTACGCAGGGCAAAAGCGATTCTCGTCCTCCGTGCTTGCTTTTTCTCAGAAAAAGCCGTGGTGTGCGTTTTCGCCGGAAAACGCGTTTTCGGCCGAAAACGTGTACGTTTGCACTTCCCCGCCACAGGGAAGCTGCTAGCCGGGAATTCTCTGCCTGGTTCTACCCGCTGCCCGGAATGCTACGCAGGGCAAAAGCGGTTCTCGTCCTCCGTGCTTGCTTTTCTCAGAAAGAGCCGTGGTGTGCGTTTTCGCCGGAAAACGCGTTTTCGGCCGAAAACGTGTATGTTTGCACTTCCCCGCCACAGGGAAGCTGCTAGCCGGGAATTCTCTGCCTGGTTCTACCCGCTGCCCGGAACGCTACGCAGGGCAAAAGCGGTTCTCGTCATCCGTGCTTGCTTTTTCTCAGAAAGAGCATGGTGTGCGTTTTCGCCGGAAAACGCGTTTTCGGCCGAAAACGTCTACGTTTGCACTTCCCCGCCACAGGGAAGCTGCTAGCCGGGAATTCTCTGCCTGGTTCTACCCGCTGCCCGGAACGCTACGCAGGGCAAAAGCGGTTCTCGTCCTCCGTGCTTGCTTTTTCTCAGAAAGAGCCGCGGTGTGCGTTTTCGCCGGAAAACGCGTTTTCGGCCGAAAACGTCTACGTTTGCACTTCCCCGCCACAGGGAAGCTGCTAGCCGGGAATTCTCTGCCTGGTTCTACCCGCTGCCCGGAACGCTACGCAGGGCAAAAGCGGTTCTCGTCCTCCGTGCTTGCTTTTCCTCAGAAAGAGCCGCGGTGTGCGTTTTCGCCGGAAAACGCGTTTTCGGCCGAAAACGTGTACGTTTGCACTTCCCCGCCACAGGGAAGCTGCTAGCCGGGAATTCTCTGCCTGGTTCTACCCGCTGCCCGGAACGCTACGCAGGGCAAAAGCGATTCTCGTCGTCCGTGCTTGCTTTTTCTCAGAAAGAGCCGCGGTGTGCGTTTTCGCCGGAAAACGCGTTTTCGGCCGAAAACGTCTACGTTTGCACTTCCCCGCCACAGGGAAGCTGCTAGCCGGGAATTCTCTGCCTGGTTCTACCCGCTGCCCGGAACGCTACGCAGGGCAAAAGCGGTTCTCGTCCTCCGTGCTTGCTTTTATCAGAAAGAGCCGTGGTGTGCTTTTTCGCCGGAAAACGCGTTTTCGGCCGAAAACGTGTACGTTTGCTCTTCCCCGCCACAGGGAAGCTGCTAGCCGGGAATTCTCTGCCTGGTTCTACCCGCTGCCCGGAACGCTACGCAGGGCAAAAGCGATTCTCGTCCTCCGTGCTTGCTTTTTCTCAGAAAGAGCCGTGGTGTGCGTTTTCGCCGGAAAACGCGTTTTCGGCCGAAAACGTGTCCGTTTGCACTTCCCCGCCACAGGGAAGCTGCTAGCCGGGAATTCTCTGCCTGGTTCTACCCGCTGCCCGGAACGCTACGCAGGGCAAAAGCGGTTCTCGTCCTCCGTGCTTGCTTTTTCTCAGAAAGAGCCGTGGTGTGCGTTTTCGCCGGAAAATGCGTTTTCGGCCAAAAACGTGTACGTTTGCTCTTCCCCGCCACAGGGAAGCTGCTAGCCGGGAATTCTCTGCCTGGTTCTACCCGCTGCCCGGAATGCTACGCAGGGCAAAAGCGGTTCTCGTCCTCCGTGCTTGCTTTTATCAGAAAGAGCCGTGGTGTGCGTTTTCGCCGGAAAACGCGTTTTCGGCCGAAAACGTGTACGTTTGCACTTCCCCGCCACAGGGAAGCTGCTAGCCGGGAATTCTCTGCCTGGTTCTACCCGCTGCCCGGAACGCTACGCAGGGCAAAAGCGGTTCTCGTCCTCCGTGCTTGCTTTTTCTCAGAAAGAGCCGTGGTGTGCGTTTTCGCCGGAAAACGCGTTTTCGGCCGAAAACGTGTACGTTTGCACTTCCCCGCCACAGGGAAGCTGCTAGCCGGGAATTCTCTGCCTGGTTCTACCCGCTGCCCGGAACGCTACGCAGGGCAAAAGCGATTCTCGTCCTCCGTGCTTGCTTTTTCTCAGAAAGAGCCGTGGTGTGCGTTTTCGCCGGAAAACGCGTTTTCGGCCGAAAACGTGTCCGTTTGCACTTCCCCGCCACAGGGAAGCTGCTAGCCGGGAATTCTCTGCCTGGTTCTACCCGCTGCCCGGAACGCTACGCAGGGCAAAAGCGGTTCTCGTCCTCCGTGCTTGCTTTTTCTCAGAAAGAGCCGTGGTGTGCGTTTTCGCCGGAAAACGCGTTTTCGGCCGAAAACGTGTACGTTTGCACTTCCCCGCCACAGGGAAGCTGCTAGCCGGGAATTCTCTGCCTGGTTCTACCCGCTGCCCGGAACGCTACGCAGGGCAAAAGCGATTCTCGTCCTCCGTGCATGCTTTTATCAGAAAGAGCCGTGGTGTGCGTTTTCGCCGGAAAACGCGTTTTCGGCCGAAAACGTGTACGTTTGCACTTCCCCGCCACAGGGAAGCTGCTAGCCGGGAATTCTCTGCCTGGTTCTACCCGCTGCCCGGAACGCTACGCAGGGCAAAAGCGATTCTCGTCCTCCGTGCTTGCTTTTTCTCAGAAAGAGCCGTGGTGTGCGTTTTCGCCGGAAAACGCGTTTTCGGCCGAAAACGTGTACGTTTGCACTTCCCCGCCACAGGGAATCTGCTAGCCGGGAATTCTCTGCCTGGTTCTACCCGCTGCCCGGAACGCTACGCAGGGCAAAAGCGGTTCTCGTCCTCCGTGCTTGCTTTTTCTCAGAAAGAGCCGTGGTGTGCGTTTTCGCCGGAAAACGCGTTTTCGGCCGAAAACGTGTACGTTTGCACTTCCCCGCCACAGGGAAGCTGCTAGCCGGGAATTCTCTGCCTGGTTCTACCCGCTGCCCGGAACGCTACGCAGGGCAAAAGCGATTCTCGTCCTCCGTGCATGCTTTTATCAGAAAGAGCCGTGGTGTGCGTTTTCGCCGGAAAACGCGTTTTCGGCCGAAAACGTGTACGTTTGCACTTCCCCGCCACAGGGAAGCTGCTAGCCGGGAATTCTCTGCCTGGTTCTACCCGCTGCCCGGAACGCTACGCAGGGCAAAAGCGATTCTCGTCCTCCGTGCTTGCTTTTTCTCAGAAAGAGCCGTGGTGTGCGTTTTCGCCGGAAAACGCGTTTTCGGCCGAAAACGTGTACGTTTGCACTTCCCCGCCACAGGGAATCTGCTAGCCGGGAATTCTCTGCCTGGTTCTACCCGCTGCCCGGAACGCTACGCAGGGCAAAAGCGGTTCTCGTCCTCCGTGCTTGCTTTTTCTCAGAAAGAGCCGTGGTGTGCGTTTTCGCCGGAAAACGCGTTTTCGGCCGAAAAAGTGTACGTTTGCACTTCCCCGCCACAGGGAAGCTGCTAGCCGGGAATTCTCTGCCTGGTTCTACCCGCTGCCCGGAACGCTACGCAGGGCAAAAGCGGTTCTCGTCCTCCGTGCTTGCTTTTTCTCAGAAAGAGCCGTGGTGTGCGTTTTCGCCGGAAAACGCGTTTTCGGCCGAAAACGTGTACGTTTGCTCTTCCCCGCCACAGGGAAGCTGCTAGCCGGGAATTCTCTGCCTGGTTCTACCCGCTGCCCGGAACGCTACGCAGGGCAAAAGCGATTCTCGTCCTCCGTGCTTGCTTTTATCAGAAAGAGCCGTGGTGTGCGTTTTCGCCGGAAAACGCGTTTTCGGCCGAAAACGTCTACGTTTGCACTTCCCCGCCACAGGGAAGCTGCTAGCCGGGAATTCTCTGCCTGGTTCTACCCGCTGCCCGGAACGCTACGCAGGGCAAAAGCGGTTCTCGTCCTCCGTGCTTGCTTTTTCTCAGAAAGAGCCGTGGTGTGCGTTTTCGCCGGAAAACGCGTTTTCGGCCGAAAACGTGTACGTTTGCACGTCCCCGCCACAGGGAAGCTGCTAGACGGGAATTCTCTGCCTGGTTCTACCCGCTGCCCGGAACGCTACGCAGGGCAAAAGCGGTTCTCGTCCTCCGTGCTTGCTTTTTCTCAGAAAAAGCCGTGGTGTGCGTTTTCGCTGGAAAACGCGTTTTCGGCCGAAAACGTGTCCGTTTGCACTTCCCCGCCACAGGGAAGCTGCTAGCCGGGAATTCTCTGCCTGGTTCTACCCGCTGCCCGGAACGCTACGCAGGGCAAAAGCGATTCTCGTCCTCCGTGCTTGCTTTTTCTCAGAAAGAGCCGTGGTGTGCGTTTTCGCCGGAAAACGCGTTTTCGGCCGAAAACGTGTACGTTTGCACTTCCCCGCCACAGGGAAGCTGCTAGCCGGGAATTCTCTGCCTGGTTCTACCCGCTGCCCGGAACGCTACGCAGGGCAAAAGCGGTTCTCATCCTCCGTGCTTGCTTTTTCTCAGAAAGAGCCGTGGTGTGCGTTTTCGCCGGAAAACGCGTTTTCGGCCGAAAACGTGTACGTTTGCACTTCCCCGCCACAGGGAAGCTGCTAGACGGGAATTCTCTGCCTGGTTCTACCCGCTGCCCGGAACGCTACGCAGGGCAAAAGCGGTTCTCGTCCTCCGTGCTTGCTTTTTCTCAGAAAGAGCCGTGGTGTGCGTTTTCGCCGGAAAACGCGTTTTCGGCCGAAAACGTGTACGTTTGCACTTCCCCGCCACAGGGAAGCTGCTAGCCGGGAATTCTCTGCCTGGTTCTACCCGCTGCCCGGAACGCTACGCAGGGCAAAAGCGGTTCTCGTCCTCCGTGCTTGCTTTTTCTCAGAAAAAGCCGTGGTGTGCGTTTTCGCCGGAAAACGCGTTTTCGGCCGAAAACGTCTACGTTTGCACTTCCCCGCCACAGGGAAGCTGCTAGCCGGGAATTCTTTGCCTGGTTCTACCCGCTGCCCGGAACGCTACGCAGGGCAAAAGCGGTTCTCGTCCTCCGTGCTTGCTTTTTCTCAGAAAGAGCCGTGGTGTGCGTTTTCCCCGGAAAACGCGTTTTCGGCCGAAAACGTCTACGTTTGCACTTCCCCGCCACAGGGAAGCTGCTAGCCGGGAATTCTCTGCCTGGTTCTACCCGCTTTTGCCCGGAACGCTACGCAGGGCAAAAGCGATTCTCGTCCTCCGTGCTTGCTTTTTCTCAGAAAGAGCCGTGGTGTGCGTTTTCGCCGGAAAACGCGTTTTCAGCCGAAAACGTCTACGTTTGCACTTCCCCGCCACAGGGAAGCTGCTAGCCGGGAATTCTCTGCCTGGTTCTACCCGCTGCCCGGAACGCTACGCAGGGCAAAAGCGGTTCTCGTCCTCCGTGCTTGCTTTTTCTCAGAAAGAGCCGTGGTGTGCGTTTTCGCCGGAAAACGCGTTTTCGGCCGAAAACGTGTACGTTTGCTCTTCCCCGCCACAGGGAAGCTGCTAGCCGGGAATTCTCTGCCTGGTTCTACCCGCTGCCCGGAACGCTACGCAGGGCAAAAGCGATTCTCGTCCTCCGTGCTTGCTTTTATCAGAAAGAGCCGTGGTGTGCGTTTTCGCCGGAAAACGCGTTTTCGGCCGAAAACGTGTACGTTTGCACTTCCCCGCCACAGGGAAGCTGCTAGCCGGGAATTCTCTGCCTGGTTCTACCCGCTGCCCGGAACGCTACGCAGGGCAAAAGCGGTTCTCGTCCTCCGTGCTTGCTTTTTCTCAGAAAGAGCCGTGGTGTGCGTTTTCGCCGGAAAACGCGTTTTCGGCCGAAAACGTGTACGTTTGCAATTTCCCTGCCACAGGGAAGCTGCTAGCCGGGAATTCTCTGCCTGGTTCTACCCGCTGCCCGGAACGCTACGCAGGGCAAAAGCGATTCTCGTCCTCCGTGCTTGCTTTTTCTCAGAAAGAGCCGTGGTGTGCGTTTTCGCCGGAAAACGCGTTTTCGGCCGAAAACGTCTACGTTTGCACTTCCCCGCCACAGGGAAGCTGCTAGCCGGGAATTCTCTGCCTGGTTCTACCCGCTGCCCGGAACGCTACGCAGGGCAAAAGCGATTCTCGTCCTCCGTGCTTGCTTTTTCTCAGAAAGAGCCGTGGTGTGCGTTTTCGCCGGAAAACGCGTTTTCGGCCGAAAACGTGTACGTTTGCACTTCCCCGCCACAGGGAAGCTGCTAGCCGGGAATTCTCTGCCTGGTTCTACCCGCTGCCCGGAACGCTACGCAGGGCAAAAGCGGTTCTCGTCCTCCGTGCTTGCTTTTTCTCAGAAAGAGCCGTGGTGTGCGTTTTCGCCGGAAAACGCGTTTTCGGCCGAAAACGTGTACGTTTGCTCTTCCCCGCCACAGGGAAGCTGCTAGCCGGGAATTCTCTGCCTGGTTCTACCCGCTGCCCGGAACGCTACGCAGGGCAAAAGCGATTCTCGTCCTCCGTGCTTGCTTTTATCAGAAAGAGCCGTGGTGTGCGTTTTCGCCGGAAAACGCGTTTTCGGCCGAAAACGTGTACGTTTGCACTTCCCCGCCACAGGGAAGCTGCTAGCCGGGAATTCTCTGCCTGGTTCTACCCGCTGCCCGGAACGCTACGCAGGGCAAAAGCGATTCTCGTCCTCCGTGCTTGCTTTTTCTCAGAAAGAGCCGTGGTGTGCGTTTTCGCCGGAAAACGCGTTTTCGGCCGAAAACGTGTACGTTTGCACTTCCCCGCCACAGGGAAGCTGCTAGCCGGGAATTCTCTGCCTGGTTCTACCCGCTGCCCGGAACGCTACGCAGGGCAAAAGCGGTTCTCGTCCTCCGTGCTTGCTTTTTCTCAGAAAAAGCCGTGGTGTGCGTTTTCGCTGGAAAACGCGTTTTCGGCCGAAAACGTGTCCGTTTGCACTTCCCCGCCACAGGGAAGCTGCTAGCCGGGAATTCTCTGCCTGGTTCTACCCGCTGCCCGGAACGCTACGCAGGGCAAAAGCGATTCTCGTCCTCCGTGCTTGCTTTTTCTCAGAAAGAGCCGTGGTGTGCGTTTTCGCCGGAAAACGCGTTTTCGGCCGAAAACGTGTACGTTTGCACTTCCCCGCCACAGGGAAGCTGCTAGCCGGGAATTCTCTGCCTGGTTCTACCCGCTGCCCGGAACGCTACGCAGGGCAAAAGCGGTTCTCGTCCTCCGTGCTTGCTTTTTCTCAGAAAGAGCCGTGGTGTGCGTTTTCGCCGGAAAACGCGTTTTCGGCCGAAAACGTGTACGTTTGCACTTCCCCGCCACAGGGAAGCTGCTAGCCGGGAATTCTCTGCCTGGTTCTACCCTCTGCCCGGAACGCTACGCAGGGCAAAAGCGGTTCTCGTCCTCCGTGCTTGCTTTTTCTCAGAAAAAGCCGTGGTGTGCGTTTTCGCCGGAAAACGCGTTTTCGGCCGAAAACGTCTACGTTTGCACTTCCCCGCCACAGGGAAGCTGCTAGCCGGGAATTCTCTGCCTGGTTCTACCCGCTGCCCGGAACGCTACGCAGGGCAAAAGCGGTTCTCGTCCTCCGTGCTTGCTTTTTCTCCGAAAGAGCCGTGGTGTGCGTTTTCCCCGGAAAACGCGTTTTCGGCCGAAAACGTCTACGTTTGCACTTCCCCGCCACAGGGAAGCTGCTAGCCGGGAATTCTCTGCCTGGTTCTACCCGCTTTTGCCCGGAACGCTACGCAGGGCAAAAGCGATTCTCGTCCTCCGTGCTTGCTTTTTCTCAGAAAGAGCCGTGGTGTGCGTTTTCGCCGGAAAACGCGTTTTCGGCCGAAAACGTGTACGTTTGCTCTTCCCCGCCACAGGGAAGCTGCTAGCCGGGAATTCTCTGCCTGGTTCTACCCGCTGCCCGGAACGCTACGCAGGGCAAAAGCGGTTCTCGTCCTCCGTGCTTGCTTTTTCTCAGAAAGAGCCGTGGTGTGCGTTTTCCCCGGAAAACGCGTTTTCGGCCGAAAACGTCTACGTTTGCACTTCCCCGCCACAGGGAAGCTGCTAGCCGGGAATTCTCTGCCTGGTTCTACCCGCTTTTGCCCGGAACGCTACGCAGGGCAAAAGCGATTCTCGTCCTCCGTGCTTGCTTTTTCTCAGAAAGAGCCGTGGTGTGCGTTTTCGCCGGAAAACGCGTTTTCGGCCGAAAACGTGTACGTTTGCTCTTCCCCGCCACAGGGAAGCTGCTAGCCGGGAATTCTCTGCCTGGTTCTACCCGCTGCCCGGAACGCTACGCAGGGCAAAAGCGGTTCTCGTCCTCCGTGCTTGCTTTTTCTCAGAAAGAGCCGTGGTGTGCGTTTTCGCCGGAAAACGCGTTTTCGGCCGAAAACGTCTACGTTTGCACTTCCCCGCCACAGGGAAGCTGCTAGCCGGGAATTCTCTGCCTGGTTCTACCCGCTGCCCGGAACGCTACGCAGGGCAAAAGCGATTCTCGTCCTCCGTGCTTGCTTTTTCTCAGAAAGAGCCGTGGTGTGCGTTTTCGCCGGAAAACGCGTTTTCGGCCGAAAACGTCTACGTTTGCACTTCCCCGCCACAGGGAAGCTGCTAGCCGGGAATTCTCTGCCTGGTTCTACCCGCTGCCCGGAACGCTACGCAGGGCAAAAGCGGTTCTCGTCCTCCGTGCTTGCTTTTTCTCAGAAAGAGCCGTGGTGTGCGTTTTCGCCGGAAAACTCGTTTTCGGCCGAAAACGTGTACGTTTGCACTTCCCCGCCACAGGGAAGCTGCTAGCCGGGAATTCTCTGCCTGTTTCTACCCGCTGCCCGGAACGCTACGCAGGGCAAAAGCGATTCTCGTCCTCCGTGCTTGCTTTTTCTCAGAAAGAGCCGCGGTGTGCGTTTTCGCCGGAAAACGCGTTTTCGGCCGAAAACGTGTCCGTTTGCACTTCCCCGCCACAGGGAAGCTGCTAGCCGGGAATTCTCTGCCTGGTTCTACCCGCTGCCCGGAACGCTACGCAGGGCAAAAGCGGTTCTCGTCCTCCGTGCTTGCTTTTCTCAGAAAGAGCCGTGGTGTGCGTTTTCGCCGGAAAACGCGTTTTCGGCCGAAAACGCGTACGTTTGCACTTCCCCGCCACAGGGAAGCTGCTAGCCGTGAATTCTCTGCCTGGTTCTACCCGCTGCCCGGAACGCTACGCAGGGCAAAAGCGGTTCTCGTCCTCCGTGCTTGCTTTTTCTCAGAAAGAGCCGTGGTGTGCGTTTTCGCCGGAAAACGCGTTTTCGGCCGAAAACGTGTCCGTTTCCACTTCCCCGCCACAGGGAAGCTGCTAGCCGGGAATTCTCTGCCTGGTTCTACCCGCTGCCCGGAACGCTACGCAGGGCAAAAGCGATTCTCGTCCTCCGTGCTTGCTTTTTCTCAGAAAAAGCCGTGGTGTGCGTTTTCGCCGGAAAACGCGTTTTCGGCCGAAAACGTGTACGTTTGCAATTTCCCTGCCACAGGGAAGCTGCTAGCCGGGAATTCTCTGCCTGGTTCTACCCGCTGCCCGGAACGCTACGCAGGGCAAAAGCGATTCTCGTCCTCCGTGCTTGCTTTTTCTCAGAAAGAGCCGTGGTGTGCGTTTTCGCCGGAAAACGCGTTTTCGGCCGAAAACGTGTACGTTTGCACTTCCCCGCCACAGGGAAGCTGCTAGCCGGGAATTCTCTGCCTGGTTCTACCCGCTGCCCGGAACGCTACGCAGGGCAAAAGCGGTTCTCGTCCTCCGTGCTTGCTTTTTCTCAGAAAAAGCCATGGTGTGCGTTTTCGCTGGAAAACGCGTTTTCGGCCGAAAACGTGTCCGTTTGCACTTCCCCGCCACAGGGAAGCTGCTAGCCGGGAATTCTCTGCCTGGTTCTACCCGCTGCCCGGAACGCTACGCAGGGCAAAAGCGATTCTCGTCCTCCGTGCTTGCTTTTTCTCAGAAAGAGCCGTGGTGTGCGTTTTCGCCGGAAAACGCGTTTTCGGCCGAAAACGTGTACGTTTGCACTTCCCCGCCACAGGGAAGCTGCTAGCCGGGAATTCTCTGCCTGGTTCTACCCGCTGCCCGGAACGCTACGCAGGGCAAAAGCGGTTCTCGTCCTCCGTGCTTGCTTTATCTCAGAAAGAGCCGTGGTGTGCGTTTTCGCCGGAAAACGCGTTTTCGGCCGAAAACGTCTACGTTTGCACTTCCCCGCCACAGGGAAGCTGCTAGCCGGGAATTCTCTGCCTGGTTCTACCCGCTGCCCGGAACGCTACGCAGGGCAAAAGCGGTTCTCGTCCTCCGTGCTTGCTTTTTCTCAGAAAGAGCCGTGGTGTGCGTTTTCGCCGGAAAACGCGTTTTCGGCCGAAAACGTCTACGTTTGCACTTCCCCGCCACAGGGAAGCTGCTAGCCGGGAATTCTCTGCCTGGTTCTACCCGCTGCCCGGAACGCTACGCAGGGCAAAAGCGATTCTCGTCCTCCGTGCATGCTTTTATCAGAAAGAGCCGTGGTGTGCGTTTTCGCCGGAAAACGCGTTTTCGGCCGAAAACGTGTACGTTTGCACTTCCCCGCCACAGGGAAGCTGCTAGCCGGGAATTCTCTGCCTGGTTCTACCCGCTGCCCGGAACGCTACGCAGGGCAAAAGCGATTCTCGTCCTCCGTGCTTGCTTTTTCTCAGAAAGAGCCGTGGTGTGCGTTTTCGCCGGAAAACGCGTTTTCGGCCGAAAACGTGTACGTTTGCACTTCCCCGCCACAGGGAAGCTGCTAGCCGGGAATTCTCTGCCTGGTTGTACCCGCTGCCCGGAACGCTACGCAGGGCAAAAGCGGTTCTCGTCCTCTGTGCTTGCTTTTTCTCAGAAAGAGCCGTGGTGTGCGGTTTCGCCGGAAAACGCGTTTTCGGCTGAAAACGTGTACGTTTGCACTTCCCCGCCACAGGGAAGCTGCTAGCCGGGAATTCTCTGCCTGGTTCTACCCGCTGCCCGGAACGCTACGCAGGGCAAAAGCGGTTCTCGTCCTCCGTGCTTGCTTTTTCTCAGAAAGAGCCGTGGTGTGCGTTTTCGCCGGAAAACGCGTTTTCGGCCGAAAACGTGTACGTTTGCAATTTCCCTGCCACAGGGAAGCTGCTAGCCGGGAATTCTCTGCCTGGTTCTACCCGCTGCCCGGAACGCTACGCAGGGCAAATGCGATTCTCGTCCTCCGTGCTTGCTTTTTCTCAGAAAGAGCCGTGGTGTGCGTTTTCGCCGGAAAACGCGTTTTCGGCCGAAAACGTCTACGTTTGCACTTCCCCGCCACAGGGAAGCTGCTAGCCGGGAATTCTCTGCCTGGTTCTACCCGCTGCCCGGAACGCTACGCAGGGCAAAAGCGGTTCTCGTCCTCCGTGCTTGCTTTATCTCAGAAAGAGCCGTGGTGTGCGTTTTCGCCGAAAAACGCGTTTTCGGCATAAAACGTGTACGTTTGCACTTCCCCGCCACAGGGAAGCTGCTAGCCGGGAATTCTCTGCCTGGTTCTACCCGCTGCCCGGAACGCTACGCAGGGCAAAAGCGGTTCTCGTCCTCCGTGCTTGCTTTTTCTCAGAAAGAGCCGTGGTGTGCGTTTTCGCCGGAAAACGCGTTTTCGGCCGAAAACGTCTACGTTTGCACTTCCCCGCCACAGGGAAGCTGCTAGCCGGGAATTCTCTGCCTGGTTCTACCCGCAGCCCGGAACGCTACGCAGGGCAAAAGCGGTTCTCGTCCTCCGTGCTTGCTTTTTCTCAGAAAGAGCCGTGGTGTGCGTTTTCGCCGGAAAACGCGTTTTCGGCCGAAAACGTGTCCGTTTGCACTTCCCCGCCACAGGGAAGCTGCTAGCCGGGAATTCTCTGCCTGGTTCTACCCGCTGCCCGGAACGCTACGCAGGGCAAAAGCGGTTCTCGTCCTCCGTGCTTGCTTTTTCTCAGAAAGAGCCGTGGTGTGCGTTTTCGCCGGAAAACGCGTTTTCGGCCGAAAACGTGTACGTTTGCACTTCCCCGCCACAGGGAAGCTGCTAGCCGGGAATTCTCTGCCTGGTTCTACCCGCTGCCCGGAACGCTACGCAGGGCAAAAGCGATTCTCGTCCTCCGTGCTTGCTTTTTCTCAGAAAGAGCCGTGGTGTGCGATTTCGCCGGAAAACGCGTTTTCGGCCGAAAACGTCTACGTTTGCAATTCCCCGCCACAGGGAAGCTGCTAGCCGGGAATTCTCTGCCTGGTTCTACCCGCTGCCCGGAACGCTACCCAGGGCAAAAGCGATTCTCGTCCTCCGTGCTTGCTTTTTCTCAGAAAGAGCCGTGGTGTGCGTTTTCGCCGGAAAACGCGTTTTCGGCCGAAAACGTGTACGTTTGCACTTCCCCGCCACAGGGAAGCTGCTAGCCGGGAATTCTCTGCCTGGTTCTACCCGCTGCCCGGAACGCTACGCAGGGCAAAAGCGGTTCTCGTCCTCCGTGCTTGCTTTTTCTCAGAAAAAGCCGTGGTGTGCGTTTTCGCCGGAAAACGCGTTTTCGGCCGAAAACGTGTACGTTTGCACTTCCCCGCCACAGGGAAGCTGCTAGCCGGGAATTCTCTGCCTGGTTCTACCCGCTGCCCGGAACGCTACGCATGGCAAAAGCGATTCACGTCCTCCGTGCTTGCTTTTTCTCAGAAAGAGCCGTGGTGTGCGTTTTCGCCGGAAAACGCGTTTTCGGCCGAAAACGTGTACGTTTGCACTTCACCGCCACAGGGAAGCTGCTAGCCGGGAATTCTCTGCCTGGTTCTACCCGCTGCCCGGAACGCTACGCAGGGCAAAAGCGGTTCTCGTCCTCCGTGCTTGCTTTTATCAGAAAGAGCCGTGGTGTGCGTTTTCGCCGGAAAACGCGTTTTCGGCCGAAAACGTGTACGTTTGCACTTCCCTGCCACAGGGAAGCTGCTAGCCGGGAATTCTCTGCCTGGTTCTACCCGCTGCCCGGAACGCTACGCAGGGCAAATGCGATTCTCGTCCTCCGTGCTTGCTTTCTCTCAGAAAGAGCCGTGGTGTGCGTTTTCGCCGGAAAACGCGTTTTCGGCCGAAAACGTGTACGTTTGCATTTCCCCGCCACAGGGAAGCTGCTAGCCGGGAATTCTCTGCCTGGTTCTACCCGCTGCCCGGAACGCTACGCAGGGCAAAAGCGGTTCTCGTCCTCCGTGCTTGCTTTTTCTCAGAAAGAGCCGTGGTGTGCGTTTTCGCCGGAAAACGCGTTTTCGGCCGAAAACGTGTACGTTTGCACTTCCCCGCCACAGGGAAGCTGCTAGCCGGGAATTCTCTGCCTGGTTCTACCCGCTGCCCGGAACGCTACGCAGGGCAAAAGCGATTCTCGTCCTCCGTGCTTGCTTTTTCTCAGAAAGAGCCGCGGTGTGCGTTTTCGCCGGAAAACGCGTTTTCGGCCGAAAACGTGTACGTTTGCACTTCCCCGCCACAGGGAAGCTGCTAGCCGGGAATTCTCTGCCTGGTTCTACCCGCTGCCCGGAACGCTACGCAGGGCAAAAGCGGTTCTCGTCCTCCGTGCTTGCTTTTTCTCAGAAAGAGCCGTGGTGTGCGTTTTCGCCGGAAAACGCGTTTTCGGCCGAAAACGTCTACGTTTGCACTTCCCCGCCACAGGGAAGCTGCTAGCCGGGAATTCTCTGCCTGGTTCTACCCGCTGCCCGGAACGCTACGCAGGGCAAAAGCGGTTCTCGTCCTCCGTGCTTGCTTTTATCAGAAAGAGCTGTGGTGTGCGTTTTCGCCGGAAAACCCGTTTTCGGCCGAAAACTTGTACGTTTGCACTTCCCCGCCACAGGGAAGCTGCTAGCCGGGAATTCTCTGCCTGGTTCTACCCGCTGCCCTGAACGCTACGCAGGGCAAAAGCGATTCTCGTCCTCCGTGCTTGCTTTTTCTCAGAAAGAGCCGTGGTGTGCGTTTTCGCCGGAAAAAACGTTTTCGGCCGAAAACGTGTACGTTTGCACTTCCCCGCCATAGGGAAGCTGCTAGCCGGGAATTCTCTGCCTGGTTCTACCCGCTGCCCGGAACGCTACGTAGGGCAAAAGCGATTCTCGTCCTCCGTGCTTGCTTTTATCAGAAAGAGCTGTGGTGTGCGTTTTTGCCGGAAAACGCGTTTTCGGCCGAAAACGTGTACGTTTGCACTTCCCTGCCACAGGGAAGCTGCTACCCGGGAATTCTCTGCCTGGTTCTACCCGCTGCCCGGAACGCTACGCAGGGCAAATGCGATTCTCGTCCTCCGTGCTTGCTTTTTCTCAGAAAGAGCCGTGGTGTGCGTTTTCGCCGGAAAACGCGTTTTCGGCCGAAAACGTGTACGTTTGCACTTCCCCGCCACAGGGAAGCTGCTAGCCGGGAATTCTCTGCCTGGTTCTACCCGGTGCCCGGAACGCTACGCAGGGCAAAAGCGGTTCTCGTCCTCCGTGCTTGCTTTTTCTCAGAAAGAGCCGTGGTGTGCGTTTTCGCCGGAAAACGCGTTTTCGGCCGAAAACGTCTACGTTTGCACTTCCCCGCCACAGGGAAGCTGCTAGCCGGGAATTCTCGGCCTGGTTCTACCCGCTGCCCGGAACGCTACGCAGGGCAAAAGCGGTTCTCGTCCTCCGTGCTTGCTTTTATCAGAAAGAGCCGTGGTGTGCGTTTTCGCCGGAAAACGCGTTTTCGGCCGAAAACGTGTACGTTTGCAATTTCCCTGCCACAGGGAAGCTGCTAGCCGGGAATTCTCTGCCTGGTTCTACCCGCTGCCCTGAACGCTACGCAGGGCAAAAGCGATTCTCGTCCTCCGTGCTTGCTTTTTCTCAGAAAGAGCCGTGGTGTGCGTTTTCGCCGGAAAACGCGTTTTCGGCCGAAAACGTGTACGTTTGCACTTCCCCGCCACAGGGAAGCTGCTAGACGGGAATTCTCTGCCTGGTTCTACCCGCTGCCCGGAACGCTACGCAGGGCAAAAGCGATTCTCGTCCTCCATGCTTGCTTTTATCAGAAAGAGCCGTGGTGTGCGTTTTTGCCGGAAAACGCGTTTTCGGACGAAAACGTCTACGTTTGCACTTCCCCGCCACAGGGAAGCTGCTAGACGGGAATTCTCTGCCTGGTTCTACCCGGTGCCCGGAACGCTACCCAGGGCAAAAGCGATTCTCGTCCTCCGTGCTTGCTTTTTCTCAGAAAGAGCCGTGGTGTGCGTTTTCGCCGGAAAACGCGTTTTCGGCCGAAAACGTGTACGTTTGCAATTTCCCTGCCACAGGGAAGCTGCTAGCCGGGAATTCTCTGCCTGGTTCTACCCGCTGCCCGGAACGCTACGCAGGGCAAAAGCGGTTCTCGTCCTCCGTGCTTGCTTTTTCTCAGAAAGAGCCGTGGTGTGCGTTTTCGCCGGAAAACGCGTTTTCGGCCGCAAAACGTGTACGTTTGCTCTTCCCCGCCACAGGGAAGCTGCTAGCCGGGAATTCTCTGCCTGGTTCTACCCGCTGCCCGGAACGCTAGGCAGGGCAAAAGCGATTCTCGTCCTCCGTGCTTGCTTTTATCAGAAAGAGCCGTGGTGTGCGTTTTCGCCGGAAAACGCGTTTTCGGCCGAAAACGTGTACGTTTGCACTTCCCCGCCACAGGGAAGCTGCTAGCCGGGAATTCTCTGCTTGGTTCTACCCGCTGCCCGGAACGCTACGCAGGGCAAAAGCGGTTCTCGTCCTCCGTGCTTGCTTTTTCTCAGAAAAAGCCGTGGTGTGCGTTTTCGCTGGAAAACGCGTTTTCGGCCGAAAACGTCTACGTTTGCACTTCCCCGCCACAGGGAAGCTGCTAGCCGGGAATTCTCTGCCTGGTTCTACCCGCTGCCCGGAACGCTACGCAGGGCAAAAGCCGTTCTCGTCCTCCGTGCTTGCTTTTTCTCAGAAAGAGCCGTGGTGTGCGTTTTCGCCGGAAAACGTGTTTTCGGCCGAAAACGTTTCCGTTTGCACTTCCCCGCCACAGGGAAGCTGCTAGCCGGGAATTCTCTGCCTGGTTCTACCCGCTGCCCGGAACGCTACGCAGGGCAAAAGCGATTCTCGTCCTCCGTGCTTGCTTTTTCTCAGAAAGAGCCGTGGTGTGCGTTTTCGCCGGAAAACGCGTTTTCGGCCGAAAACGTCTACGTTTGCACTTCCCCGCCACAGGGAAGCTGCTAGCCGAGAATTCTCTGCCTGGTTCTACCCGCTGCCCGGAACGCTACGCAGGGCAAAAGCGGTTCTCGTCCTCCGTGCTTGCTTTTTCTCAGAAAGAGCCGTGGTGTGCGTTTTCGCCGGAAAACGTGTTTTCGGCCGAAAACGTTTCCGTTTGCACTTCCCCGCCACAGGGAAGCTGCTAGCCGGGAATTCTCTGCCTGGTTCTACCCGCTGCCCGGAACGCTACGCAGGGCAAAAGCGATTCTCGTCCTCCGTGCTTGCTTTTTCTCAGAAAGAGCCGTGGTGTGCGTTTTCGCCGGAAAACGCGTTTTCGGCCGAAAACGTTTCCGTTTGCACTTCCCCGCCACAGGGAAGCTGCTAGCCGGGAATTCTCTGCCTGTTTCTACCCGCTGCCCAGAACGCTACGCAGGGCAAAAGCCATTCTCGTCCTCCGTGCTTGCTTTTTCTAAGGAAGAGCCGTGGTGTGCGTTTTCGCCGGAAAACGCGTTTTCGGCCGAAAACGTGTACGTTTGCACTTCCCCGCCACAGGGAAGCTGCTAGCCGGGAATTCTCTGCCTGGTTCTACCCGCTGCCCGGAACGCTACGCAGGGCAAAAGCGGTTCTCGTCCTCCGTGCTTGCTTTTTCTCAGAAAGAGCCGTGGTGTGCGTTTTCGCCGGAAAACGCGTTTTCGGCCGAAAACGTGTACGTTTGCTCTTCCCCCCACAGGGAAGCTGCTAGACGGGAATTCTCTGCCTGGTTCTACCCGCTGCCCGGAACGCTACGCAGGGCAAATGCGATTCTCGTCCTCCGTGCTTGCTTTTTCTCAGAAAGAGCCGTGGTGTGCGTTTTCGCCGGAAAACGCGTTTTCGGCCGAAAACGTGTACGTTTGCAATTTCCCTGCCACAGGGAAGCTGCTAGCCGAGAATTCTCTGCCTTGTTCTACCCGCTGCCCGGAACGCTACGCAGGGCAAAAGCGGTTCTCGTCCTCCGTGCTTGCTTTTTCTCAGAAAGAGCCGTGGTGTGCGTTTTCGCCGGAAAACGCGTTTTCGGCCGAAAACGTGTCCGTTTGCACTTCCCCGCCACAGGGAAGCTGCTAGCCGGGAATTCTCTGCCTGGTTCTACCCGCTGCCCGGAACGCTACGCAGGGCAAAAGCGATTCTCGTCCTCCGTGCTTGCTTTTTCTCAGAAAGAGCCGTGGTGTGCGTTTTCGCCGGAAAACCCGTTTTCGGCCGAAAACGTGTCCGTTTGCTCTTCCCCGCCACAGGGAAGCTGCTAGCCGGGAATTCTCTGCCTGGTTCTACCCGCTGCCCGGAACGCTACGCAGGGCAAAAGCGGTTCTCGTCCTCCGTGCTTGCTTTTTCTCAGAAAGAGCCGTGGTGTGCGTTTTCGCCGGAAAACGCGTTTTCGGCCGAAAACGTCTACGTTTGCACTTCCCCGCCACAGGGAAGCTGCTAGACGGGAATTCTCTGCCTGGTTCTACCCGCTGCCCGGAACGCTACGCAGGGCAAAAGCGATTCTCGTCCTCCGTGCTTGCTTTTATCAGAAAGAGCCGTGGTGTGCGTTTTTGCCGGAAAACGCGTTTTCGGACGAAAACGTCTACGTTTGCACTTCCCCGCCACAGGGAAGCTGCTAGACGGCAATTCTCTGCCTGGTTATACCCGCTGCCCGGAACGCTACGCAGGGCAAAAGCGATTCTCGTCCTCCGTGCTTGCTTTTATCAGAAAGAGCCGTGGTGTGCGTTTTTGCCGGAAAACGCGTTTTCGGCCGAAAACGTCTACGTTTGCACTTCCCCGCCACAGGGAAGCTGCTAGCCGGGAATTCTCTGCCTGTTTCTACCCGCTGCCCGGAACGCTACGCAGGGCAAAAGCCGTTCTCGTCCTCCGTGCTTGCTTTTTCTCAGGAAGAGCCGTGGTGTGCGTTTTCGCCGGAAAACGCGTTTTCGGCCGAAAACGTGTACGTTTGCACTTCCCCGCCACAGGGAAGCTGCTAGCCGGGAATTCTCTGCCTGGTTCTACCCGCTGCCCGGAACGCTACGCAGGGCAAAAGCGATTCTCGTCCTACGTGCTTGCTTTTTCTCAGAAAGAGCCGTGGTGTGCGTTTTCGCCGGAAAATCGTTTTCGGCCGAAAACGTGTACCTTTGCAATTTCCCGCCACAGGGAAGCTGCTAGCAGGGAATTCTCTGCCTGGTTCTACCCGCTGCCCGGAACGCTACGCAGGGCAAAAGCGGTTCTCGTCCTCCGTGCTTGCTTTATCTCAGAAAGAGCCGTGGTGTGCGTTTTCCCCGGAAAACGCGTTTTCGGCCAAAAAGTCTACGTTTGCACTTCCCCGCCACAGGGAAGCTGCTAGCCGGGAATTCTCTGCCTGGTTCTACCCGCTGCCCGGAACGCTACGCAGGGCAAAAGCGATTCTCGTCCTCCCTGCTTGCTTTTCCTCAGAAAGAGCCGCGGTGTGCGTTTTCGCCGGAAAACGCGTTTTCGGCCGAAAACGTGTATGTTTGCACTTCCCCGCCACAGGGAAGCTGCTAGCCGGGAATTCTCTGCCTGGTTCTACCCGCTGCCCGGAACGCTACGCAGGGCAAAAGCGATTCTCGTCCTCCGTGCTTGCTTATTCTCAGAAAGAGCCGTGGTGTGCGTTTTCGCCGGAAAACGCGTTTTCGGCCGAAAACGTGTACGTTTGCACTTCCCCGCCACAGGGAAGCTGCTAGCCGGGAATTCTCTGCCTGGTTCTACCCGCTGCCCGGAACGCTACGCAGGGCAAAAGCGGTTCTCGTCCTCCGTGCTTGCTTTTTCTCAGAAAGAGCCGTGGTGTGCGTTTTCGCCGGAAAACGCGTTTTCGGCCGAAAACGTGTACGTTTGCTCTTCCCCCCACAGGGAAGCTGCTAGCCGGGAATTCTCTGCCTGGTTCTACCCGCTGCCCGGAACGCTACGCAGGGCAAAAGCGGTTCTCGTCCTCCGTGCTTGCTTTTTCTCAGAAAGAGCCGTGGTGTGCGTTTTCGCCGGAAAACGCGTTTTCGGCCGAAAACGTGTCCGTTTGCACTTCCCCGCCACAGGGAAGCTGCTAGCCGGGAATTCTCTGCCTGGTTCTACCCGCTGCCCGGAACGCTACGCAGGGCAAATGCGATTCTCGTCCTCCGTGCTTGCTTTTTCTCAGAAAGAGCCGTGGTGTGCGTTTTCGCCGGAAAACGCGTTTTCGGCCGAAAACGTGTACGTTTGCAATTTCCGTGCCACAGGGAAGCTGCTAGCCGGGAATTCTCTGCCTGGTTCTACCCGCTGCCCGGAACGCTACGCAGGGCAAAAGCGATTCTCGTCCTCCGTGCTTGCTTTTTCTCAGAAAGAGCCGTGGTGTGCGTTTTCGCCGGAAAACCCGTTTTTGGCCGAAAACGTGTCCGTTTGCTCTTCCCCGCCACAGGGAAGCTGCTAGCCGGGAATTCTCTGCCTGGTTCTACCCGCTGCCCGGAACGCTACGCAGGGCAAAAGCGCTTCTCGTCCTCCGTGCTTGCTTTTTCTCAGGAAGAGCCGTGGTGTGCGTTTTCGCCGGAAAACGCGTTTTCGGCCGAAAACGTGTACGTTTGCACTTCCCCGCCACAGGGAAGCTGCTAGACGGGAATTCTCTGCCTGGTTCTACCCGGTGCCCGGAACGCTACCCAGGGCAAAAGCGATTCTCGTCCTCCGTGCTTGCTTTTTCTCAGAAAGAGCCGTGGTGTGCGTTTTCGCCGGAAAACGCGTTTTCGGCCGAAAACGTGTACGTTTGCAATTTCCCTGCCACAGGGAAGCTGCTAGCCGGGAATTCTCTGCCTGGTTCTACCCGCTGCCCGGAACGCTACGCAGGGCAAAAGCGGTTCTCGTCCTCCGTGCTTGCTTTTTCTCAGAAAGAGCCGTGGTGTGCGTTTTCGCCGGAAAACGCGTTTTCGGCCGAAAACGTGTACGTTTGCTCTTCCCCGCCACAGGGAAGCTGCTAGCCGGGAATTCTCTGCCTGGTTCTACCCGCTGCCCGGAACGCTAGGCAGGGCAAAAGCGATTCTCGTCCTCCGTGCTTGCTTTTTCTCAGAAAGAGCCGTGGTGTGCGTTTTCGCCGGAAAACGTGTTTTCGGCCGAAAACGTTTCCGTTTGCACTTCCCCGCCACAGGGAAGCTGCTAGCCGGGAATTCTCTGCCTGGTTCTACCCGCTGCCCGGAACGCTACGCAGGGCAAAAGCGATTCTCGTCCTCCGTGCTTGCTTTTTCTCAGAAAGAGCCGTGGTGTGCGTTTTCGCCGGAAAACGCGTTTTCGGCCGAAAACGTTTCCGTTTGCACTTCCCCGCCACAGGGAAGCTGCTAGCCGGGAATTCTCTGCCTGTTTCTACCCGCTGCCCGGAACGCTACGCAGGGCAAAAGCCGTTCTCGTCCTCCGTGCTTGCTTTTTCTAAGGAAGAGCCGTGGTGTGCGTTTTCGCCGGAAAACGCGTTTTCGGCCGAAAACGTGTACGTTTGCACTTCCCCGCCACAGGGAAGCTGCTAGCCGGGAATTCTCTGCCTGGTTCTACCCGCTGCCCGGAACGCTACGCAGGGCAAAAGCGATTCTCGTCCTCCGTGCTTGCTTTTTCTCAGAAAGAGCCGTGGTGTGCGTTTTCGCCGGAAAACGCGTTTTCGGCCGAAAACGTCTACGTTTGCACTTCCCCGCCACAGGGAAGCTGCTAGCCGAGAATTCTCTGCCTGGTTCTACCCGCTGCCCGGAACGCTACGCAGGGCAAAAGCGGTTCTCGTCCTCCGTGCTTGCTTTTTCTCAGAAAGAGCCGTGGTGTGCGTTTTCGCCGGAAAACGTGTTTTCGGCCGAAAACGTTTCCGTTTGCACTTCCCCGCCACAGGGAAGCTGCTAGCCGGGAATTCTCTGCCTGGTTCTACCCGCTGCCCGGAACGCTACGCAGGGCAAAAGCGATTCTCGTCCTCCGTGCTTGCTTATTCTCAGAAAGAGCCGTGGTGTGCGTTTTCGCCGGAAAACGCGTTTTCGGCCGAAAACGTGTACGTTTGCACTTCCCCGCCACAGGGAAGCTGCTAGCCGGGAATTCTCTGCCTGGTTCTACCCGCTGCCCGGAACGCTACGCAGGGCAAAAGCGGTTCTCGTCCTCCGTGCTTGCTTTTTCTCAGAAAGAGCCGTGGTGTGCGTTTTCGCCGGAAAACGCGTTTTCGGCCGAAAACGTGTACGTTTGCTCTTCCCCCCACAGGGAAGCTGCTAGCCGGGAATTCTCTGCCTGGTTCTACCCGCTGCCCGGAACGCTACGCAGGGCAAAAGCGGTTCTCGTCCTCCGTGCTTGCTTTTTCTCAGAAAGAGCCGTGGTGTGCGTTTTCGCCGGAAAACGCGTTTTCGGCCGAAAACGTGTCCGTTTGCACTTCCCCGCCACAGGGAAGCTGCTAGCCGGGAATTCTCTGCCTGGTTCTACCCGCTGCCCGGAACGCTACGCAGGGCAAATGCGATTCTCGTCCTCCGTGCTTGCTTTTTCTCAGAAAGAGCCGTGGTGTGCGTTTTCGCCGGAAAACGCGTTTTCGGCCGAAAACGTGTACGTTTGCAATTTCCGTGCCACAGGGAAGCTGCTAGCCGGGAATTCTCTGCCTGGTTCTACCCGCTGCCCGGAACGCTACGCAGGGCAAAAGCGATTCTCGTCCTCCGTGCTTGCTTTTTCTCAGAAAGAGCCGTGGTGTGCGTTTTCGCCGGAAAACCCGTTTTTGGCCGAAAACGTGTCCGTTTGCTCTTCCCCGCCACAGGGAAGCTGCTAGCCGGGAATTCTCTGCCTGGTTCTACCCGCTGCCCGGAACGCTACGCAGGGCAAAAGCGCTTCTCGTCCTCCGTGCTTGCTTTTTCTCAGGAAGAGCCGTGGTGTGCGTTTTCGCCGGAAAACGCGTTTTCGGCCGAAAACGTGTACGTTTGCACTTCCCCGCCACAGGGAAGCTGCTAGACGGGAATTCTCTGCCTGGTTCTACCCGGTGCCCGGAACGCTACCCAGGGCAAAAGCGATTCTCGTCCTCCGTGCTTGCTTTTTCTCAGAAAGAGCCGTGGTGTGCGTTTTCGCCGGAAAACGCGTTTTCGGCCGAAAACGTGTACGTTTGCAATTTCCCTGCCACAGGGAAGCTGCTAGCCGGGAATTCTCTGCCTGGTTCTACCCGCTGCCCGGAACGCTACGCAGGGCAAAAGCGGTTCTCGTCCTCCGTGCTTGCTTTTTCTCAGAAAGAGCCGTGGTGTGCGTTTTCGCCGGAAAACGCGTTTTCGGCCGAAAACGTGTACGTTTGCTCTTCCCCGCCACAGGGAAGCTGCTAGCCGGGAATTCTCTGCCTGGTTCTACCCGCTGCCCGGAACGCTAGGCAGGGCAAAAGCGATTCTCGTCCTCCGTGCTTGCTTTTTCTCAGAAAGAGCCGTGGTGTGCGTTTTCGCCGGAAAACGTGTTTTCGGCCGAAAACGTTTCCGTTTGCACTTCCCCGCCACAGGGAAGCTGCTAGCCGGGAATTCTCTGCCTGGTTCTACCCGCTGCCCGGAACGCTACGCAGGGCAAAAGCGATTCTCGTCCTCCGTGCTTGCTTTTTCTCAGAAAGAGCCGTGGTGTGCGTTTT